>NC_056737.1:1266125271-1266179512 GCF_019279795.1 Protopterus annectens | reverse complement strand
GGGTGGGTGATCTGTTGCAAGGTGCAATTTGAATTCCAGTTTTGCACAAAGGTAGTTGATCAGCATAATGCATATGAAGTTATGCAAGTGCAACTAGCGTGGGGGTGTACATATCCTTCAGGAATATGGACACACCTGTGGCTCATGTGTTCCAATATAGGATAATGGGCAAGAGGTGAGGTATGTGTTAAAACATAGTCATGTAGGGGTGCTCTCCGGGGCATTGAACCATATCTCAGTCACTGCACAGATATGTTCTCCATGTTAAGGATTGACATAAGTGAGTCCATATTGAGTTTCTGAAGTGTATCATTGAGTAGCGAGACCTGCAGTTTATTGCTTAGCTGTCCCTGTTACAGCAGTGGACTTTCACTTGAACTTTGCATGATGAAGGCACTATAGGGGAAGCATAAGCCCTAGCCAGTATCCAGATTCCCAGGGGTGACAGGTGCAGGCCCTGTCTGGCAAAGCATCATGGTCTGTCAACCATGTTATCCCAGGCAGAGAGATATTGGATACCCTTTGCATTGCACTAGTACATTAGACAATTGTGGAATACAATCCTTTTGTCCCTGTACTGCAGTATCATTCTGGCCAATGGCAGAATGCTACCCAGGCCTTGGGACATACCTGCATGGGCTACAACACCTGACAGTTCCTACATGTGTGTTTCCATGCAGTCCAGACTACTGCATCACAGGTCCTGCACAACAACATGGAATATGCCAGGGCCATGTGTATAGTCCAAAACGTGGTCTGAGTGTATGGGTATGTGGCTAATCATGTCAGACAGGCAGCTGACAGTATGTTTGCCCTCGTATAGCTTGGTGTGTAACATAGTTCTAGAGTTAGCATTCACAAATGAGTATTGTTGGGCATGTTTCTGGCCACGTGCTCTGAGGTGTGGCACAATTATGCAAACTATGTCATACAGTTTGTGTATTTCATTGTCTGTCTCTTCCAGCTTGGGAGGTCACTTGCTTGGCCAGATACTTAGAAGCCTCTGTGAATGTGTGTGATTTCTGGTAGTATGTGTGGGTGTCCTTACTGTGTTCTGGTAAGGGTATGTGTTGGTTGTGATGATGAGATGCATGTGTTAACCTACACCTCATGACTGTCCAGTCCAGTCATGGCTGTAGACTAGACTGCCTTCCAACTTACCCCTGTAGCTGCATCCCAGACAATGTGTGGGGTGTGGTGTTGGGTGGGTTTGGCAGTGTACATGGCATAGAGATTACATTCCCCAGGATGGCCACATACACAAAGCTGACATTAGTAAACACCAGTAGCTGACTAGTGGACATACCTGTATCAGCATTCAGTACTACAAGTACCAAGTACTGTATTTAGTTTACTTATTGCTTATGAAGATGTTTTAGACAGTGATGCTCATAAGTAATTACTTGTGTTATGGACATGACAATACTGGCTATTACAGAAACATAGTAGCTACCTTTAGCAGCAATCCTCCTCTGAGGAGCACATCACATCCTGATAGTTGACTACAGATGGTGCAAGTGTCTACAGGTCTGTTTCCTTTTCTGGGTATATACTCACATATCCACCAGAACCATGAGCTCCGTTGGGCGCAAACACCCACTCCCCAAACAGAGTCATGTATCAATAGACCATGCTGCCACTATCAACATGATCAGGATATAATAAGATAGTTTAAGCCATCATCTATGAAGCAGCTATTACACATGGGCAGCAGTCTCCTACATCTTTCACTCCTACTGCAGATGTTACACTGGAGTTAAAGATGATATGCAACCTGTTTCATTACCAGTGCTGTGCACTACCTTACATACAGTATTTGAAAGCTGCTGTTAGGTCGGCAATGAGAGGTTAGGCTACATAAACCTCAAAGTTCAATCAGTGTGTCTCTACTCTCAATATCCACTCTATGTAGGTGTGCACATAGCCATTTGGCCCAGCCCTGTAACAAGGGTCACTACACATTTGCATAACATGTACACATGCACAGCTGTTATTGCTTGCAAATGATACTAGAGAGGTCCAGCCCTGTAAAAAGGGTCACTACACATTTGCATAACATGTACACATGCACAGCTGTTATTGCTTGTAAATGATACTAGAGAGGTGGATATTACATGTGTTATGTCCATGGATAGTTACCTAGATCTTCCAATTATCTTTGCTATCATGCTACTAAACTGTCAGATGAATACAAATCATATGTATCCTGTTATTGAGTATTGTAATTGCCAATAGACATAACTAATGTTTGCAAGACGTAACAGCAATGCTATGTACAATGGAATACAGATCTGCCTAAAATGCATACATTACACAGTTATTGGCACAATATCCCACAATGCAAACCATATTTGCACAGAAAGCCCATCTTTGACATGTTCATCTTACTTATACACCCATACATATGTCTACTGTTACAATATATTGACATATACTATCCCCTGTTATAGCACATACTTGTTGTACCAACCCTGACACTGACAGTGACTGGAAGTGAATTGGTGAGTTCCAAGCCCATATATATCATCCCTTGTGGTGTAGGAGGAGTTTGCCTTGTGACCTACAACAGTACACACATAGAATACTACAAGCATTACTACTGCTCAACAATACATCGCTACAAGATAGCTATTTCCACTATATGCATTGATTACACTGCAATTCTTACAGAACAGGTACTACATACACAGACATACTAAATGTTATACATACCTTCTTAGTAACTGGAGGTGTTATTGACTGGTATATTACTCGTTTTCAGTTTGTGTTTCAGTATTTTGTATTGTTCTACAGGTAGATACAGATGGTTTGAATTTGTGACAAGGTAACCTTTTATTGTTACAGATCAGTAACATGTGCTATCCTGATAACCAATTGGTGTGCCAAGTAGTTAATTACATGCACATCAGCTGTGCAGCTACTGCCTTAGCCAATACCATAGCAACAGTGGAGTATAATTGAGTACTCCACTTGGGCGTTGTCCCTTTGCCTTACTTGTGAGGAAGACAGCCTGGAAGTGTTCTTTAAAATCTATTACAACACCTGTATGGACACAAACATTAATATATTGTATGTAATGCCTAGAGGATTTGGCCTAAATAAAAATAAATGAACAGCCCTTGCAGGTTTTGAACCCGGGGCCATGAACACCACAGTTACTGACTTTACCACTAAGGCATCTGAGGTATGTATAAATGTTATTGTGTTTAGAATATACATTTTACTACAGGCATTCCTCACTACTGAAAACAAATGTGACAGTCAGTTGGTGTACATATGTATGATACATGTTAATGTTCATATGTTTGTGGAATTAGGTGTTGCAATGTGACATGACAGAGTGTATTATGGATGACAATGGTTCTTGTTTTGCATCCTTTTTATATTGTCACCATACTCCATGTATACACCTCCAGTTCACTTATTGAACATCCAACCCAAGCTCTCCTTGATGCGTGATTTCATTACCCATCATTCCTTCCCCACCACAATCTCCACATACACAACAACCATACCTTCTATGGTGAATTAGGTTAATATTAATAGTTATAATACCAGAGCTGCATGTGTTTTGTGTATACTTCAATTCCTTTGGATTGCTTCTGTTTCATGAAGTGTGTTCATAGATGTGTTCATAGATGTTTATATATGTTTATATATATGGCTATAGATGTAACTGTATATATATATATATATATATATATATATATATATATATATATATATATATATATATATATATATATATATATATATATATATATATATATATATATATATATATATATAGATATATGATAGATATATATATTTATATCTATGTGCAGCCATCACTATATATATATATATATATATATATATATATATATATATATATATATATATATATGTATTTAGTATTAATTTGTAAGAGTTATACATATGTAGACTTGTATATCTTGATTCACAAACTACAGTACATTACAATATACTGAACATATGTACACAAAGTGACTATCCCATTTGTGGTTCAGTACTGTGGAATGCCTATAGTATAAGGTGTAGTCTAAAGACCATGAAACATGTATACAGCTAAGATGGCTTAGTGGTAAGTCCCATGACTATAGTGTGCATGGTCCAGGGTTCAACACCTGCGATACTTTAAAAATGTTTTTTTCTCCAGAATAAGGCTCATTTAATCAGTTGTAAGCATGTTTAAAAGTGTTTCTGTGACATTAAATCAGCAGTTAAACAGTTAAACAAACTTTAAAACGTATAACCTGTGCATGCAAACATGACCACATCTGCTAACTACTCAGAATATATACATTTCATTGAAGTAACATCTCACAATGTGCTTACATAACATTACATACTCTGTTGAGTTTACTCTCCGGCACACATGGGTGTTTCAAATGTTTATTATACTGATGAATACTACCTATACATGCAAGCTGTGGTTAAGGTACATGTTTTAACATGATAAATATCCCTGACTTTAGTGGGATTTGAACCTCAAATGCACAGATACTATGCAAATGTTGCAACCATTACACTATTGACATTAACGTTGCTTCCGCCTATTTCCTACTTAGATGATTTCTATGTGCAAGCTAGGCTAAGCAAAGGGCGGAGGCACCCAAACCCACTGAGCTTCACTTACTCTTGAAATAAAAATATATAACAAATGAAATGAGAGACTATAAATTACATTCCTAACTACATTAGGCATAGCCCCCTCACTGACACACTTAAAGGAAAACCTTGATGTGTGAATGTGTAACAGAATATACACCCCTGGGATCATGTGTCCCAGAATCATACAGCCAGGGGGTGGGGGAGCCCCTCCAGTTTTATAGCTACAAGACCTGTTGAGGAAATTGAATGGTGTTGATTTTTCACGTTAACATGCCCTCTTTAGATCACTAAGTGGCCCTATCACCCTCCACCACCCCAGACTTCAACAGCTTCCGGCAACTCTGCCTGGAATCACTTCATTGGCTATGCTTGACAGAGGCTCAGTTACTTCATCAATGGTGCGGAGAAAGCCAACACACTGTAGCTATGCTTCTAATTGCCCTTGGGCAGATAGCCTAAGACCTATCTGTGAACCTCTAAAGTGTAGGCCATCACAGCCATAATATGTGAATAAACAGAGCTTTCAGATCACAATATACAATGAAATATCACCATGTAGTCATAAAACAGTTAAGTACAGCAAGAACATACAGAACACTGATACTTAATCACTCCAAAAGCCTATCTTGGAAGCTAGAAGACTTGTATAAGTTTAAGGATTTCTATTGCTTACGAGTAGGTTACCTACAGGAAAGATGAGAAACAAGCACAGATGGGAAACATACATGCAACACTACCATACCGGCTTATGTGTCAGCCTTAGGCTTTGGAATACTGGCCAAGGCTATTGGCACCCCCATGGTGCCTTTTTTAGGGAAGTCTCAAAGGTGAATCTCACCTCCGTAAACAGCACAATAGCAGAATCAATGAGGGTTATGCTACTCAACACCAGGGGTTATGATCACAACATGCGCGCACTCAGAGCACTCCTCAGTATGGACAAAGTCAACATCTGTGCAGTAACTGAGACCAGTTTTAAGGCTCTTGAGAGCACACCAGCACTACCAGACTACAACCCATACCCCACATTTTGGACACAGAACATAGACTGACACAGACATGGAGGGGGTGTATCCATATTCATCAGGGATACCTACACCTCCAGGTTAGTGGGGCAGCATAATACCTCTGAGATTATCCATGTGCAGCTAACATCAGCCACAACTGCAATGCAAACTGTGGCCTTTTACAGATCACTCTCCATGACCCAGGATCACCACTCCATCTACCTGGAGACAGTGGAAAACATGACAGTCCTACCGCACACCCTGGTATTGGTCGATGTCAACTACCCTACCATTAACTGGGAAACTTACTCAAGTACTCACTTCCAGGCCCAGCGCTTCCTGGAATTTATCACCTCATATGCCCTGTATCAGATAGTAAACTCCCTAACAAGGGGTGAAAACATACTAGAAGTGGTAATCACCAACATGGGCGACAGGTGCGCCACAGCGGAGGTAAATCGGTCACTGGTTAGATCTGCCCATGAACTATTCACTGTTTCCACACCCAACCATCTCCCTCACCCAAGGAAACCACAGTGGATACCTTTCCTACAGCTAAATTCACACTACTAGAGACAGGGGTGGGGGGTTTCGCAGCCTCCACACTAAGGGAAAACACTGCTCAAGATACAGACAGATTTACAAATACACTCTATAAGCACCTACAAGGATGTATGGATCGTGCCATCACTGGTAAACCAAGACTCACTCCTCCTAGATAAGGACACCAGTCTGGTGGACCAATGCAATAAACAGGCTATACAACAGACGTAGGACAGTAGTCCAGAAAAACAGCAAATCCCAAGAAGGGCAGACATCCATGACCAGTATTAGTAAGAAACATAGGTCACTCATGAAATCATCCAAGGCTAACATCAACAGGAAAATAGGCAATGATTCGAAATATAACCACAAAGCCTTCTTTGGCTATGTCAAGGATCTAAGTGGTAACACACAGATTTGCACTGTGCCGGTGCAATATAGCACAAAATATACTGACCCTACTGGTATCGCCAACATCCTTGCAGATACATTCAGTGCACACTTCACCCCCTAAAGAGCCCACAACAATACCCGAAAAGTGCAGTATCCCAGACATCAGAGACACACAGGTGGAAATGTCCCTCTCTAACAGCAATACACAGCATCAATGGAGGCAGATGGTGTCCCAGACTGCATCTTGCAAACACTACAAGACAAACTGACCCCCTACCTAATTAAGCTTTTCAACCACAGCCTCTCCACAGGCTACATGCCCATACAATGGCATGTGGCAACGGTTATTACACTCCACCAAGGTGGAAACACAACTGACCATGGTAACTACCACCCCATAAGCCTGACTAGCCTGGTCTGCAAAGCTATGGAGCGCATCCTTATGGCACTCATTAACAAAGACATCGGTAACCTCCAAACACTTGACTGAACCCAGGTCAGCTTGGTTGAGTGCAGTTCATGCCTACTGAACCTGTTTGATGTCTTACAGACAGTCACCAAAATGTTAGATGAGGGGAGAGGTGGTTCACACATACTACCTGGACCTTGCCAAGGCTTTTGACACCATTCCCCACTCAGGTATTATTGATAAACTCACCAGCCTGTACATACACCCATACATCACAGGATGGGTTACCAACGGGCTTACACACAGAACCCACATGGTACGACTAGCGGTCTCCAGGCCCAACTTTTAACCAGTCACAACTGGTGTCCCACAAGACTCAATCCTGGGACCTCTACTGTTTGGCATATACGTTTCAGAGGTACAGGCAAACACAGGTGGACTACGGCAGACCATGTTTGGCAATGACTGCAAACTGGGAGCCATACTTGACAGTCCAGCTGACACAGACATCCTTCAAGGGGCCTCACAAAGACCAACACAAGGGTGTCAAATTCATGGCCTCCAGCTAAGTGCCACAAACTGCATGGTCATTCCACTGTGGAATATTAAGCACCCACATATTAACACATAAGTGCCAGCCAGTTTAATACAGACAAGGTAATAGGGTATCTAAGGACTAAGGTAGATAGTGATCTCTCCTTTGACAATCATATCTCCAAAGTAGTCAGAACATCCTTTTATGTAGGCCATCTGATTATTAAAGGGTTCGCATCCAGACATACTGAGGTTATAGTGCCCCTTTGCTCATCACTCATCAGTCCCACCATAGAGTATAGTAACCCATTTGGGATGTACCTCAGAAGACACATCCAACACTGGAAGGTCCACGAATGTACCTCACCAAGAGGATTACTGGCCTCAAACATATGTCCTATGCAGCCAGACTGAATAAACTCCTTCTTTACTCAGTGGCATCTCATTTACTCAGAAATTATCTCTGCTGGCCAACAAAGCCATGTCAAACTCAGGCTTAATGGATATGCTCCACCTATGGGAATCCATGTCACAGTGAGCCACATGCTGTAGTGAGCTGAACCTTGCCACAGCAATTACTGGAAGATGCTGGAGGGATGGATTCCTGTTACAGAAACTCCCAATACTTTGGAACAACATCCCTAATTATATTATACAGAGCCCCTCACTAATGCACTTCAAGAGAAACCTTGAAGAGTAGATGGGGAACAGCAGATACACCCCAGGGATCCCACCATTGGCTCTGCTCCACAGAAGGACAGTTAATGAATCAATGGGGTGGCAAAAGCTGACACATTTTGGCTAGGCTTATGAATGCCTTTAGGCAGTTAGCCAAGTACCTACCTATGAACCTATACATACAGTATCAGCACATGCTGATAGCTTAATTTACTGTTCAGGTGTTGACTTACCTTGTGCCAATGGTATTGTGTGTGCAATAGTTGAGGGCTGCCTATGTTTATGCACACAGTAGACTGCCTATACATGACAATTTACAGATAGTCTTGTGTGTGTGCCATCCATTTTTACTGTGTGTGCAGGTGGAGAAAGGTGTCAGTCCCTAGGTGCCTACACTGTCAGTGTGTGTGCTATATGTTCCCTCCTTGCCAAGACATGGGCATACTGGGCACGCCTCCGTCTGCCTACTGGGGCTGGCTCAGGGTGTTCATGGTCTGAGTATCTCTGTGCCTGTGGGGCCCTTGGCAATGGTGGTAGACTGTGAGGGCCTTTACCATTCTGTCCCTGCTGCAGCTGTTTCCACAGGATCATATTGTGTTGCATGGCATATACTATGAAGATTTGGGCAAATGTGCCTGGAGAGTACTGCAAGGATCCACCAGATATGTCCAAGCAATGGAACAGTGATTTAAGCATCCCAAACACACTCTCTATGATGATTCTAGTTTGTGCGTGTGCCTCATTATGGCGTTCCTGCATGGGTGTGTGTGCATTTCTGATGGGAGTTATCATCCACGGTTCCAGTGCATAGCCAGCATCCCCCACCAGGTGGCCATATGGGATGTCCCCCCTGGCAAATACTTGATACAGCTGTGAGGCATGCCAGATGTGGGAGTCGTGATAGCTTCCAGGGCTGCCAGCACACACATCCATGATAATGCCATGGGCATTGCACACTACTTGGCAGTTGATGGAGGGGTATCCCTTGTGGTTTATGTAGCACCTACCCTGCTCATCGGGTGGTGACTTGATGTGTATGTGCATGTAGTCTAGTGCACCCAGTACCTACAAGTATTCTGCCACACAGTGGAAGAAACGCATATTGCTGGCCAACTCCTCCTGCATTCAGGGGAAGTATATGTGCTCATTGGCATGTGATAACATGGCATCCAGGAACTGGTAAAGTACCCCTGGATGTTGATGCCCTTGAAATCCCCATGATATCACCAGTTGGCCTTTGAAAGGTACCTGTAGCTAGTATTCTCAGGCTTACACATACCTTTGTACCCACTGGGATGGGTTCCCCTCTATTTGTTCTGGCTCTGAGGCATGGCCGGCACAGCTCCACAAGTTGCTGTAGGGTGCCTCTGTCCACCCTGTAATGCTCTACCATCTCCAGATCATGTAGCCCCTGGTAGGTTACCTTGGATCTGAATACTCTTCTCCTCCTCTGGTGCCTGAGGTGGTTGTGTGCATCATCCTCCACATCACCTTCAGTCTCCAACACATGCTGGTGGATCAAAGCTATGGCAGCCCCTAACATGTACATACTAAAAGTTTCCTGTCTGTATACACCAATGGTGCAGAGTGTATGGGAATATACAACACTTTATACTAGTTTGCTGTGGATGTTGCTGATGTCATTGGGTGTGTATCAGCAATTCCAGCTGCAGGATATCTTAATTATGGGTTTTACAGTGAGTACTGCAAGTGTGGGGCCTTTAGTGTGGAGTTATGCTTGCCTGCCTTGATTAATCTGTTGCCCTTTAATTCACTTTTAAACCTGGATCCCCTCCCATTATCAGGCATGCATCCACCTGCCGTGTTTCTTGTTTTGTACTTTCCCTAACCAGTCATGTGTTGCAAAATGTGTCTTGTAGCTGATATACTGCAAATCCACTTTGTTCTGCTGTGACACTTTACTGCTTTCTTTGCAGTACAGCCCCTCCCCTTTCCTGTTCTGCAGGTAGATGCTTGCAGCCTTGTTAGCTATTGTCAATGGCCCACTGTAGGTTCCTAGGTTTTAATTAGTCATTTGTACTCCAATTTCCCTGCTGCAGCATTTCCTTATTTCTTTCCTATATCCTTCCTGTTTCAGCTCTGGTACGCACCGCGCAAACCCGTTTACCAGGTTTAAGCGCGTTTTCATCTCCGTTCACATGCATACTCGGTTACCTTGTGTACTCTCAGCTAAGCAAAGCTATAGCCAGTTCAACACACCCCTATCCTGCAGCTTTGCTTAGCTACAGGCAAACCGGATTAGCAATGCTCCAATGTGCTTACAGCAAAGGTGACACACCCCTCTCTTGATGTCATCTTTATCTCAAGGGCACACCTCAGTGTTATAATGCTACACTGTGAGGTGCATCCTTACACCAGCGGGGAATCTGTGATTCACTATTACTCCTCTCATTTGCATGGCATTGCCTACTAATTCCTAGCTACCACGCATAACACTGTCACAGCCCCTTAGCAACCCTTGCATCATGGTGTGTGTAGCATGTCTGCCATTCACTATTATGGGGAAATCATGATATGTTTTATATTGCAGTTTTATTCTATATTTTTCTATTTTCCTTGCGATCCTGTTTGCACGCCACTGCCCTGCTCTTCCAGTTTGCGATAGTGCGAATATAAATATTAAATGTTAATTTTATATTTGTACATGTTTTTTATGCCAATGGCTATATATTTAGCCATTGGCATATATTACCAATATAATACATGTGTTTGGTCTGCTGTCATGGCTCCAATTTTATGCTTGCAAATATGTAAACCGTTTTTTACGGTTTACATTTCTGCATGCTTACACTATGCCTGCACCACTTCTTGGATCGCTACATACCTTCATTTGCATGCTACACTGCTGCACATGGATTAATTAGCATACAGGGCCTGGGAGCTGTGCGGGCGTAGTGTACACAGGTAGTGCATATGGGAACAGCTCATACCTGGATTGCTCACCGGCCATATTTGGTGTTGGAACGCCAGCGCTACACCTGCACCTGGTGCAAGCATCATGAATCCCGGGGAATAATTAAATATGTGAATTTATTTAAGGACTTGGGTACTTTAGTAGATCCAGCTTTGAGTTTTTCCTGATCATATCAACCAATTAGCTAACAACTGGTATAAAATCATAGGCTATATGAAAAGATTTATAAAGGAAACCAGAAATGATGATCATTGTTTGTAAATTGTGTTAGACTCAGACGTGAGCATGGAATAATAATAAAATGGAAACCTTATAAGAAAAATAGTAAACTGGAAAGAGTACAGGAGATATATACCAAGGCATCCATGTATGTGAATGTTTAAGTTATTATGAAAGATTAACATATCTGAACTTATTGTGGGCTAAGCTCTATGTTGGTTTTGACTGACAGTCGCGATGGTTGTGCTGCTGGAAGAAAGTGTCGGCTTGTGCCATGATTTGAGCCCACTGTTGTTTTAGTGCTTGAACTCCAGCCATACTGAAAGGAAAGAAATAGCATTAGTAACTCTGTCACCTCAAAAACACCCCTTTCCCCATCTACCCAAACCAGCTCCACTTCCCCCAATCCATATTTCTCAACTGCTCTCCCCCTAAGGAAGGCACTCTAAAACTCATACTCTTCCCTTCTTAACACTTACCCTGCTAAAAGAACGTCTTCCCAAAATGTATCCATCTCTTGTATTATTATTATTATTGTTATTATTATTATTACTATTATTATTATTATTATTACTATTATTATTAACATTTAATTATCAGGAAAGCCCGACTGGGTACCAGCCCATTTTCAGAGGTGGCCCTGGGAGAAAAGCTCCAAATTACACAAAAAATTTTAAGAAAAATAATTTTACAATCTTCAAAATTAAAACAAAAACATCTGCAGTTTGAATAACTATAACAAATTAGGAATACCAGGGGATTCAACAAACTTCATGTAGGCTTTGCACAGACCCTACATTGAGTTTACATATTAGAGCAATGGTACATGGTACAACAGTGCTCAATGCATATTAATGAGGTGCATTGCACCTAAGCTAGATTTTGTGGCTCACAACAATGTCGCTAGCCACAATTTTTTTAAGTGAATGCACAAAGCAATTCCGTGTAACGCAGACAGTGCCCAGATTTACATGGAATGCCACTATGATCACCAGGGCTTTACAAATAGCTGTCATTCTGTTAATGCAACACATCTACACAGAGGCTAACTTAGTGAGAGGACAAATAACCAGTAATAGGGACATATTTGACACACAGATGTCACATAGGAATGTGTTAGAATGTAACAGTCTCAACCTCCTAGAATGAGAAATGTGGACAAAATAATAAAAATTGGGGGACAAAAGTCCAGAAATAGGGACATATGTTTAATATTGCACTTCCAGACTTAGGAAGTTGATAGTCTATATAGGTTGGACATTAGCATGAACTTTCTGAAGAGCATGAATTTGAAACTCAAATGTCAGTCGTCAGTTTCTGCCTGCACTCTGCAATGACATGCCAATGATTTGCCAGGAAAAAATGTTATGAAGAAAAAATCACAAATATGAGACAAAAACTGGACATTCTGCACAGATCTGGACAGTTGAGATGTATGTACTCAAATGCATGCATTACTGAGTCACGTCAGTCTAGAGATCATCCCAGTGATATGGCAGAAAGCCAAATATTTGATAAGGAAAACATCTGCACATCCTGGGATTATCTGGACCATTGAGAGGTATGAATGTGAAGTATATGGTCCAAATACAGTGCAGGACAGTGTACCTACAGTGCAGAGTATTGTGATATCCCATTTCTGGCATACTGTACTGAAGCTGTGTTAATAATATGTAAAAGGACATGGGATTGCCATGTAAAATGATCACTCAGGGGATGTGTGTGTATTGAACAGGGGTAAACAGATGAATTGTAGGAATGAACACAGGGAAATAAGACAGGGGAAACTCCTGCATGTACAGCAGAGGAGGGCATGTCAATGTCAAATGATTGTAATAGCAACACCAAGCACATATCTATATGGTACAGTACGGACTGTATAGTGAATATGTGTTGCCTGTGACTGTCACACAAGGTTACATACATCGGGGAGGATGTGTGTGTTAGATACGCATCCTTACATGAATAATGCAGAGGACATCTACCAGGGTAGAATTGAAGTAAGGTGCATATTGGGAAGATGTGTAAACTGTTATATTTGAATAAGAGTGCACTATCAGCAGAGTTCTCCAGCATGGTGGCCACAGGTAAAGGATCATGGCAAACATTACAAGAACAGACCACAATCATGGACAATACCAGAATAATACCACCACTAATCCCATGCCTGTAACATAATATACGTGATGTGGAGTGATAACAGATGAACCTGCACACATACACACTTTACAACTATTATGATACATCCACACTCTATGAGGGTAACCATGCTCACTGTCCTGGTACTGTAATATCTGCAGGAGGTGTTAGAAGGGACCCTGCTATATCTGCTTGTGACAGCATGGGCAATACAGGCTAGATGCCTTGTGTGCATGGCATATATCTATGGTATAATCCATACTGTCATGAATGACATATATGCCATTAATGTTGTCAAATACTTATGTATGTAATTTATGCATAAGCTGAACAGGTAGCACACATGCATCTGTGTAACAAATCTCTAAGGCCAAGAACACTGCATCAATGGGCCCAGACAATATCCCAGGATGCCTTCTAAAGAGCATGAAACATGACCTATCAGGGCCTCTGGAATTATTATTTAACTGTAGCCCCCAAACATGTTTTGTGCCTCATGAATGGAGAACAGCAACAATTATCCCTCTGACTAATGTGGGCCATCTTCAGACCCTGGAAACTACAGAACCATAAATCTCAATAATCGTATATGTAAAGCCATGGAAAGAATTATCATGGAAATGGTCAATAATGATATAGTAAACCTCCAGACACTAGACTCAACACATTTTGGTTTCATCAAGGGAAGGTGATGCCTACACAATCTGGTGGACTTCTTTGAGAAGGTCAACAAAGCAATGGATAAGGGAAAAATGGTTCACACTGCCTATGTTGACATGGCCAAGCATTTGACACAATACCCAATCAGGCATTGTTGACAAACTCAAGAGATTAGGTACAAACCTGTATGGCACCTGGTGGATAGGCAACTGGCTCACAGACAGGAACCAGGAAGTTAGAATTGGGGAGTTCAACTCTACAAAGAGGTCAGTCACAAGTGGAGTCCTACAGGGATCGGTCTTTGGACTGCTTCTTTTTGGCATTTATTTATCTGAAGTTTCTCTGAAGTTAAGGTCAATGTCAGTAGTCTCTGGCTGACTAAATTTGCAGATCATTGCAAATTAGGAACTGTCCTTGAGTCCCACACTGACACAAATGTTCTCCAGGAAGGGTTGACACAGACAGGCAACTGGTGGCAGAGCTATGGACTAAAACTAAATGCCAAGAAATGCTTAACAGTATCCTTGGGAAGTCATCCACCCCTATTAACTATCATAATGACAACACACCCCTTAGAGTTAACCTAGTAGACAGGGACTTAGAAACACACATAGACGATAATCTAGCCTTTGACCATCACGTTCTACAGTAGTGAGGAAATCATTCTATGTTGTGCAACTTATAAACAAAGGTATAGCATCTAAGTCCAAGAAAGTCATTGTTCCACTGGATTGGGCATTCATCAGACCTATCATTGAGTACAGTGCCCCCTTTGGTATGCACCTAACCAGGCATATCCAACAACTGGAATGTCCACAGAGGTTCCTCACTAAAAGAATACAGGGAGTATGTAAAATGTCCTCTGCAGACTGTATTCTGTCTCCTATAGGATTTTGAGAGGACATCTATGTCTGGCATACAGAGCATTGTCAAACCTCACTCTGATAGATCTGCATATCTACAAAACAAACAGCACAAGAATTAACCATTCTAAAGAATTAAACCTTTCTTGTAATATAAATAGTACCTGCTGGAGAGACAGGTAGGTATCCCAGGGACTACCCCGTCTCTGGAATAGGCTCCCCATCCATGTGAAGCAGAGTTCCTCCCTAACCCAGTTCCAGTGCATCTTGGACAATTAGCATCCTGTTTTGGCCCCTATGTCTCTAATGAACACAGTCAACCTATAAATGGTTTATCTCCCAGGCCCCTGCTTGTAAATGTTTCATCGCCCAAGCCCCTGCTTACACCTATCAAAGGTATCAGAGCTTCTCAGAGATTTGGGATGCATGGCTAGGCTTAAAAAGGCCCTGGTGATCATTAGCCTAGTAAACACCTATGAACCTATGAAACCATTGGTGTTCCACACCATCAGACAGTCATGTATAGTCCTCAGAAAGAATACCTAGGTATGGCCAATAAGCTGTGTGACAGTGCACTGTCATAAAGGTGGTACATGTAAACTACACATCACTGGAAGACATGTAGTGAGGTACATGAAGAAACGTGCATTGTGCACAGCTATTGGTGTGATGAAGCCTGGGAACCATGAAGTTAATATGGTCTCTGATGTGCATGTCCTTCACATACCCAATAGCTGTGTGTTACATTCAAGAGAGTAGTCAGCACTGTGACCACATGATGGTGGATGTGCCACTTACTCTCTACCCCAGGACAAAGTTCACATAATAGAGTGTGATGTCCACATTATACGTGGGCGGTGTGCCTATTTCCTGATGTGTCTCATCAATGCAGGTGTTGTCATGGCTGTGGGAGCAGTCTCTGGTATGTGTTGACACTCTCTGAATTTTACTAATATCACAGCTGGAGTCAATGATTGCCCACAACCTGTAGTCCTTCAGGCAGCTGTTTGGACACAGCACGTGTTTGTCATCTGTGATGTCCATCACTTAAGTAATAGATGGGAAAGGGCCTAGCAGACACTCCTGATGTGCCTACCCAATCACTAGACCTGAGATATATGTCATGCCACACATAGTGAAATGTCCCATATGCTATACACTGGTCTACCCATTTGGTGATATAGCCATTCATGGCCACATATGACAGTGTTGATTGAATACCTCAGTGTGGATTTTTGTCAAATCCTTGACCTGTTCAAGTTCCACCGAATATTGTTGTCATCATGCGTGCCCTCAGTGATCTCTATGAGGACATCTATCAGATGTAGCAGACCTGATGTAGCAGTAACAACTCACACAGATGTGTTGCACACACACCTGGAATATTATTAGTGTACATGTAGAAGAGGTCCATAATGACTTGTTAGTCTCCCTCACAGTCAAAGACAGTTAGGATGTCCCTACGCGTGCATTCATCAGGTGCTGTCCCCAGCTCAAGTGGATGCATGCTGATATACACCCTTGTATGGGAACATAGACCATGTGGAGGTTGTGTTGAACTGTGTATTCAACCATATCAGAAAGGTGTATGTGCTGGGTTACACTACAGCTGATTGGTGATCTTGTCACAGCACATGGATTCCATGTGATAGGCCTTGATGAAGGTAAGACAGTGTATACTGTCTACTGTGATCTGGCCTAGGGTTTTGACACAATCACACATGAATGGAATCATTGAGGAAACCTCCAAGCTGGGGATTAAACCTTATGTCAGTTGATGGGTAAACAATTTTCTCACTGACAGAACATATTACGTGAAAATTGGTGAATCAACCTGTACCAGTGGAGCTTTCACCACTGGCAAATCCCACGGATCTGTGCTTGGCCCTTCACTGTTTGAACTGTATTTGTCAACAGTTCAGGCTGAAGTATATGGCCTTTGGCTTACCGGTTTTGCCAGTTTTTGCATATTGCATGTAATCATTGAGTCCCCCAATGGTGATAACAAAGTACAGGAGGAGCAAACACACACAACTGAATGGTGACAAAGGCACACAATGTACATATAAATGCAGAAATGTGTGACTGTAATTGTGTCATTCTGAAAAATGAAGTTCAATGTTAATCGTGCACTGCCAACAGTCCTATTATGCAGAAACCCAGTGATACAAGCAGTGACAACACATGTAGATAGCCAATCTGAACTTTGACCACCAAGGGCCCGCACTGTTATTGAAAGCCTATGTTGTGTACATCATAAGTCACACCATTATATTGACATCTTAGGATTGTATGACAGCTCTGTAGTTGAATCTCATTACAGCACTAATAGAGTATAATGCACATTTTTACATATACCTCACAAGAACACATGTAGCAACTGAAGTGACCACAGGCTTTTCTCAGCAAGATAACACAGGGCTTACACACCATGCCATGAGGTATGTGGATAGATTAAAAGTCATGTCACTGTAAACTTTATTGTATAGGATGCAGTGATTTCTGCCTGGCCCCCAGGCCAGTCTCTGACACTGCCCTGATGGAAGTGCTGCATATCCAAAAATGTGATATAGCTGATGACATCAGTAGCATCTGTTGAGGAGAAGATGACTGTGTCCCACATGCTGGTGTAAAATGCTCTCCATAATGCCAAGCAATAGCTTACATACACACACAAACCCAGTTGACTGCAATGAGAATAGAACTCATATCTATCTAAGTATACAGACTACAGAACAAAGTACTTTGCACAAGTGCCATAACTCAAGTCTGACTTGGAGTGCATCAGACAGCACTTTATAACTGATGACATAAGCAATATCTGTTGAGAAGATAACAGTGTCCCACATGCTACTGTAAATTGCGCGTATATATATTATGTTATCGAAGTTTCAGAATATCGAATCTCATATGGTCGACACCATATCATTGAATTCTGAAACATTGAAAGATAAAAAAAAATGCCTAAAAACAAAAATAAATAAAAACTTAGCTTTGAAGCAGGGGACAAGCTCCCCACCCCCATGTGGGGGGGCTGCACCCCCCCCCGCACACACCCTACTTAAATATACCAACTCTGTGACAGCACTACATTGAACTAAATGAAAATCTCCCCTTACAGAGATTTCCGTTTAAACTTTCAATGTTTTTTGCGTTAGCTAATCTGGTGCCGACAATATCAGCTTTGATATTGTTGGCCTTCAACAATGTAAAGTAGACCCTAAATTGCTCCCTGTAATGTCAAATAACAGCTGACACACACCCAAAAACACACAACGTTGACTGCAGTGAGAATAGAACCCTACCTAAGTACACCAACTATGGAACACAGTACTTTACACAAGTGTCACAGCTTAAGTCCTACTTGGAGCATGTCAGGCAACATGTTATAGCTGATGACATCAGCAGTGCCTGTTGAGAAGAAGATAACAGTATCCAACATGCTGGTGTACAATGATTTCTGTAATGTCAAGCAACAGCTCACACACACACACACACACACACACACACACACACACACACATACACACACATAGTTGGCTGCATAAGAATAGAACCCCTACCTATCCACATACACATACTACAGAACACAACACTTAATGCAAGTCCCACAGCTCAAGTCTGATTTATACAAGAGTGCAGGTGAACTTATAGTAGATGACATCAGCAGGCCATGTGGAAAACAAGAGGTTGGGAGGCCGGTATGAAATGGATGTGTAGGCATTAGCAAGTACCACAATCAATGTAATTGTAGAAGTAACTCTAGAACACACACATCTGATCTGTTGTCTACACACACACACACACACACACACACACACACACACACACACACACACACACACACACACACACACACACAGTTGACTGCAGTGAGAACAGAACCCTACGTATCTAAGTACAGGGACTACTGAACACAGTACTTAATGCAAGAACCACAGCACAAGTCTGATTTATACAAGAGTGCAGGTGATCATATAGTAGATGACATCAGCAGGCCATGTGGGGGTCAACAGGTTGTGAGGCCTCCAAAGGCAAATAGTTTCATAGGTTCATATGAGGCTACTAGCCTAATAGCACCAGGATGTTTAGAAGCCTAGCTGTGTAAAAACACAAGTACCCTTATTGAGCATAGTTGGATGGTATTTTTTTAGCAAAGATTGTTTGTGAGCAGCAACAACTGGCCCTGTCCATGAGGGACATAGCTGCCAATCCAGAGGAGACTTTCCAATCATCCAACTAGTAGTAAAGGGTGCGCTTGAACAGTGTCATTGAGGAGCACTGCTTCACATGCAATAAGAGCCTATTACAGAGGAGTTTGAATCATTGTGGGATATATCTGTGTCCACAGCATGTTCTGTTTATGTCACAGGCTAGGATGAGAACCCTGGGGCAAATTATAGTTGTCCCATTTGAATTGGAGATGTCCATCATTTCCAGAAGGGCAGGGTCTGAGACTGCTCTGCAGGGCAGACATAAGTCACCTCTCAGCAGCCTGCATGATACCAAGGACAGTGACAGGTATGTCAGTTTTTCCATGTATGTCATGTTTGGAGGACTTGTAGTCTCCCAGGCACAACCCTGTGTTCCCAGTTGCTTCAGGTGTCTGGTAAGGTACAGAGAGAGATGTGAGCATTATACTCTATCATTGGTGTGATAAGGGTAGAGTTGAGCAGAGGTATGACTACCCTGGTCTTGGATGTGATGGCCATATGTATGATGTGCACAATGCAGATTGTGTGTGTCACCACTATGGGCACATAGAGATGAAAGTATAGATTACTATCAACATGTGTTGCCAAGTCTCACAACACTGTGTTTAAGCTTATTGAGTTTGTTTGGTGCTATGTATATCATAATTTGCAAGGGTACGTAATTGACAAAGGTGACAGAGAGTCATTGTATGCTTAAGTTCAGTCCGTGAGTTTGTCACCAATCATCAGTCTGTGTCAGCCTCTACTGTAATATGTCACCATCACTGGGGGACTCTATATAAGTGTGTCCAGTTAACAGTCATCTGCAAACTTGGTAAACCACAGGCTATCTACTGTTGCCTGTGCTTCAGGGAAGTATTTCCCAAACATTTAAGGGCTCAGCACAGAATTCTTGTGGTATTCTACTGGTGAGTGAGCTAGTAGTGGAGGTGCAGTCTCCAACTTTGAAAGTGTGTCTTCTGTCATTGAGTCAGTTGGCTCTCCATCTAGTACTTCATGGCCAAGATGGGAGATCTTCACCATGAGAAATGAATTGGGGAAAGTGTCCAAGGTCTTGGATAAGTCAACATAGGTGGTATGTCCTGTTATCCCTCATCCAGGTCTTTGGGGTCAGTATCTGAGAAGTCCACAAGGGTCAATAAGCAAAATCTACCCTTGACAAAACCAACATAGGTAAGGTCAAGTGTGTTGAAGGTCACTTATTTCCCTGTGGATATGGTCCCTGCTGATTCCTGCAGTATACTTGCAGATAAGGCTTTTTAGGCATATGGTCAATAGTGGTAGTTCTGCATGTCACCAGACTGATGTGCTTGGCATAGCACACAACATTTGATATTACATTTTATAGTGTGGTTAATATATGTGTGGAAAAAGTACTGAGACCCCATGGTTGAAGTTCTTGGGGGTACCAACACATGGATGTATTTTAAATATATGAAATATACTTAGATGGGACCCTCAGTTTGTAAAATCTCTACATGTAATTTCATGTCATACAAAAGAAATGCACAGTAAACAGCAGTAATACAGCATAATATATACATTTCCATAGGTGCAATGAGCAGCGGGTTTGCAGAACAATTAGCTAAGTGTATAAGTATGCGAGATACAGATGTTTGCACACTGCAAGCCATATTGCTAAAGTCTGACACTTAGCACTGAGTCTTTCAAACACACCTGCTACTTAACTGACTCTGTGGCAGCACATGTTAATGGAGTTAATGCAGTGACACATTCATTTTTGGGGCTAGATGGTACTGGGATTGAATACAACTGAATCTAACAATTTTAAGTACTTTTGTGTTGCCATTGTTGCATGTTGGTGCATGATGCACACCATCGTGCAATAATGCATTAAAGAAAAAAATGGGGAAGATAGGACAGTGGTGAAATGGAGAGCAAGCAAAGGAAATAACAAATGGAAAGCAATACAGGAATATGCAGAAGGGAGGTAGGAAAGAATCATAGCTATCCATTTCTTCAACAGTAAAAACTGATAATATATGCAGAATATTAGCTGAATTTGGACTGTTACCTCCAGAGAGAGGGTTGACCACAACATAATCATGTTGTATAGCCAATTCAACTGAATCAAGTATGTCAAGAAGACGTGTGCAAAATGCAGAGCTATGTATGGGACTATTTTTTTAATGGGACAGGTTCCCATTTTTTTTTTGAGAGAAAGAGAAATGTTGGGGGAAGGATGTAGGTATGTCTAGGTCTGGTAAGTTGGGTAGGTGAGGAAGGAATTGCAGACTGACACAACAAACAAGACAAGACACAGTGCTGGTAATGGGAAAAAGAGGTCAGTAGACACCATGGATGTGGCGAGGGTGGGAACAGCAGGACCCATGCTCTTCAGGCTGGGTGACAGGGAGAATCGAATCCTCACCCACTGGACTGTCATTATTGTCACCTCTCTCCACCTCTGGCTGGAGTGCTCAATGTCTCCTTCTCCTGGTCCTATGTTAAATGAGGGAAATCAGTCCCTCTATCTGGCATAGGTGTGCACCAACACTGAGGCACAGAGCCCTATGCACTATCCCTGGCAGTTCAGCACAGGTGATAAACAAACCACATCTGCTACTGCTCCTGGAGGGAACCACTTGACTATCCTCCAGTGCAGAATGTCTTGAGTGGACAGTTAGTGCAGGGGCAGTAGAAGTGGTGCTGCCAGGATGGCTCACAGATATGCTGGGCAATGCTGCCAGGGGCCGGTGGAGTGGGGGCAGGCAGATCCTGTGGGGCAGGCCTACCATGCATTGCAGAGGAGCACTTCAAGATGTGGTATGCATGGATAACATGGACACATTTTGATGACACATAATCATATACAACAAGAAAAGAAAGCTAAGGGTTGGAGTGAGAGAACAAAAAGAAATAAGGTCAGTACCTTCATATGTAACACACAATGCATTACTACAATTATATGACTCTGTTATCTTAACCTATACTCTTAAGACTGCCACCCACTAACAGATAACTGCTACTTTTAAGACTACCAGCTCCTAGCAGATGCACATACTATAGATTGGAACAACTACTCTTTTATATGTGCATATAATGCATATATGCATGTTCCAATTATACAGATTACAGTTTACAGCAGGGCATGTGTGCCACTAATATACAGCTTTTACTTTAAAGCTTTAAGTTACATATAATTGAAGAATTAGCAGTACTGTACAGTTGGGAAGTGTAGTAATTGAACCCACCACCTCTGACTAAAGTCTAATATTGTACTCTTGGTTTGTGTGACAGACTAATGCATGGATAATTGTTTTTACAGTTGAGACATGCATGCTTAATTTGATACATCTGTATAAGATGCCAGAAAAGCTATCTTTAACTTTTAATGTTAAAATAACACTACTCTTCTGATGCATATACACCACATGCCTCTCTCATTCTCACCAATCTAGCACCATGGGTCCTAACATTGCACTTCCTTTCCATGGCAGCTGTGGAAAAAACAGAACAGAATGCCATTATGAATACCAGTCTTGCCTATATTCAGCTTTTAAGCCTTACAAGTACTGTCTATAGTTGATATTTACACATCTGTGGGATGTCCTATCCCCTACATTCTTTGATCCATGCATCAAGGGTACCCCTCTTCCTCCTCTAGAGGTCATTGTAGTGATGCCTACATTGGTCACCAGTACAAGGGATAGTTATGGCACTGGTTACAGCCCAGGCCAAACTATCACAAGCCTCTCTCAGACTTATAGTGGGGCCCAGAATAGTCCCCATTCAGCAAATTGGCACTGTGGTGTTTCACTTGGAATCCAACAAAAATCTTGGACTTTTGGATACCACATCTCTGAGCTAAATCTCATACCCTCTCCACAAAAGCCTGCCATATCTATCATGGATCAACAGCAATGGAGAATGATGGTTTCCCAACAGTTTCAGTTATCATGTTTACTGGGAGTGTGCACACTGTTTGAAAATGTTGCGCACTGCTTACCATCAACTACCCCATGTGGGGCATGGTGTGCACTGCCAAGCACAACAACATGTTTGGTAAACGGTGGGGCACAGTGTGGCAGTAAATGCAATTTCAAAGGTTGTTGATGTATAGGCATAGTTGTGTATGTGAGTTTGACGAAATATACAGTCACGTATAGCCATAGTCATAATTTTGATAATGATAATACATACAATATAGATAAATAAATAAAATAACTTACAATATGTTGTGCCTGTCCTCAATCATATCACTATGATGTATACTAAGTGAGATTGACTATAAGATTGAGTATAACAAAGGAAAAAGTGTAACAAAGTAAAAGGTGTGAGAATAGCATTTGAACCCAGGACCATGTATATGGCAGTCTTACACTAACACATGTTGCCACAAGAGAAATTAAATAACAGCTAGGCATGTTTCACATCATCGCTATAAACTGCAATGTCACAACTGTAAAACAAAGGTTGCATGACATTCCCTATCTTACTATTCATTCGTAACATCTCACTGTTAATTGCAGTGCAGCAGCCCTTAGCAGGTTTGCAAGATGCCCAATAGTATTAATTGAATGCATCTGGTTTCTATTTTTGGCTGTCTGGATCCTGTCTATTTCCTGGCTGGGCCAATTTGCGCACTGCTGCACTTTGCGCACACCGGATAAACACAGCCAAACCTGACATTCATTTTTATTCATTTTCCCTTTTTGTGCTAAATGAAGAACAAAAAGTAAAGGACTCCTCCACTGAAAGTACTGCCAAAAATCTAAATAATAAATCCAAAAGTAAGGCAAGTACTACCACGATGTTTATGAAGCAACTTCACTTTGTTAAAACAATAAAAGCAGTACCATAAGCTCTTTTGGGTAAATCCCTTCATCAGATGATAAAACACTAGTAAAAGCATAGTATCTGATATAGTACAACACAACCAATGAAAATCATTAATTTACCCTCCATTTTGCTAGAGCTGTAAAGGGACAACATCATTTAATCCTGGGGCTTTATCAGCTCCCAGTCTAAGAATCCGTTGCATCTCTTTATATTCAGTTTCATTATACAAGTCACCCATTCTTTGACTTCTATTTACAACACATATAACCATGAAGGCAAAATACATGATCACTATGCAATTCTATATGCTTGTACAGTGCATTATGTTCTTTTCTTAGCCTTATATCTGATAGATGCTTAAAAATTCTATCTTTAAGTCTGCAATTAGTTTTTCCTACATAATATGCAGTACACTGTTGACAGTTCGCTATGTAGACTACATTTTGCATGTTGCAGTCAGTATACATATTCAAAAAACAATTCTTGTTGGTCCTTGGGTGTAAAAAACAGTTTCCTTGTAAAATGTGTTTACAGGCTTTACAATGTAGGCATGGATAAGTTCCCTTCTTCTTAATGCCTGGGTTTTTAAAATGCATAGGTTATCGACACAAAATATCTTTCAAATTTTTATTTCTTTTAAAAATAAATCTAGGTTTTGTCCCTACAACTCTAGTTATACTGTCATCTGTTAAAATAATTTTCCAGTTGTCTCCAATTATATAATTTATATCATTTATAGCATTACTGTATGTTAAACTTATTTTCAAACCTTCATTAGCTTTTTGAACCTGTGCACCTACCTTGTTAGGCCATTTTTTACCTCTATGTAACCATGGTTTTGCACTTTGTTTTCTATACAGACTGCTGTTGTCCATTTCCTTTTTCAGTAGATTTTTGCTATAGCCTCATGCTTGTAAATTATTCTTTAAAGAGTCCAATTTGTGTATAAAGGAATTTTCATTCGTACAAAGTCTGGATATTCTACAGCCTTGTCCTTTGACTATGTGTTGAAATACATGTCTGGGATGCATGCTATCAAATCTAAGCATGCTGTTGGTCCAGCAAGGCTTCCTATATAGTGAGGTCTCTGACTCCCCATTTTCTTTCTTAGTAATGCTAACATCCAGGTATTCAATAACTGAACTAGAATAATTCAGTGAGAATCTGAAGAAGTTGGTAGCAGACTCTAAATACTTAACAAAGGATGTTAATTCTGATGTGGTGCCCTTCTCACAAAAAGAAAACATCGTCCACAAATCTATTACAAAAAAGAAGTTTGTCTTTCCAATCATGTGCTGCCTCAAATATCACCATATCATCCCAGTATGACAGGATGGGTCTATATTAGAAGACCGAAGACACATTCTTTCGAATGCGTCTTTATCAAACTTAAAAGGCAGAAAATGGAAAATATCGAAGCTGCTGTTAAGTGAATTCTTTCCCAGGGAAAGAATTTGCTTGGCCGCTTTTGTACTTTGCCGTTTTCAGCACTGTAGTGCAGTTTCAGAGTTGGTGTATTTAAGTAGGAGGGGTGTGGGGGGTGAAGCCCCCCACTTAAAGTAATGTTTAAATTAATTTGTATTTCTTTTCTTATTTGTTGGAACAGCGATTTTTTTCCCTTGGAATATTGAAATATTTTATCTTACCCCTGCCCGATACTATAGGTCTCATGGGTGGTGTTTTAAGAACCTTATGAATTTTTGGTAAGGCTTTAAAAACTGCGATAGTGGGATGTTGTATATATAAAAATGTCAGCAGCTCATGCTCTATCAAGCCAGTTTTTCCATGTTAAATAAAGATTTTTGCACTTTTTGTATATAAGAATTCACCATTAATGGTGACAACTGAAGAAAGGTCAGTCTATCAGATAACAACAGATCTATTTGTGTGTTATAAAACTCTTTGCTGAGTACAACAGCACTGCCCTTATCAGCAGATTATATAACTATGTTGGTATTATTCTTTAGCTCTTGCAATGCTTTTCTGTGTGGTTGGTCTAAGTTGGAACACATAGATCTATGTGTATTCTGCAAATACTGTTCAAGTTCACATTCACATGATTTAACAAACAAGAGTGTAGGATTTAAAATAGGTGAAAAAGTGCTGGGTTGCTTCAATGCATGAGGTGTTTGAACAATGTTAGTGCCATTAAATATTTTCTTCAACATTACATTTCGTGCAAAATATAGCAGCTCAGGTATTAAGAGTACAAAAATGTGTCCCTGTACTCGGTACAAAATTTAAACCCTTGCTTAACACTGGTAGTTGTAATTCAGAAAGAGAAATACCTGCAATATTATGAACACTGTAAATGTTGCATGCATTATCAACAGTCAACTGGAGGTCCGTCGTCTCTTGTAGTCCTTGTCCATCTGATGTGAAAAGCTCTTCTTCTGAGAATTCTTCTTCTTCACCAGTGCTGGTAATGTGAAAAAAGATGAAGAGGGAGAGAAGGAAGTTGGTGTAACAACAGATGCAGGCATCTTGGCACTTCGTTTTGGTTTGGCTCCCATTGTGGAAAAGTCCAGCCTGTCGCTTTGAGACTCATCCATTTGGCCAGTTGTAGTGCCCAAATTAATATCCACAAATATTTCTTCTTCAGTCACTGTCTCAGTGACATTGGTAGATGCTGTTTCATTATTTTCTGTACTAAACAAGACAGGCCCCTGGGAATGAATAGTGTTAGACTGTTTTAAGTTTATAAAGTCTGAGCGTTCTTTTTCATGCTGTTGATTAGATACAGGTGTGGCTGCTACATCATTTGATCACTGATACATCATTTGATCATTGATACATCATTTGATCATTGATACATCATTTGAAGCATTCCATGCTCTTTCTTGAGGGCGAGGCCAAACAAAGATGTTATCTGATGAAAAATCGTGATAATCGCTTTGTAGTTTCTTTAACTTAACTTGTTAAAGTTTTAAATCATAGTTAGCAGTTGCACACAATGTGTCCATGAGTCTATTTTTATGGTATTCAGTTTTGTAGTCTCTTTCCAACTGAATACGTAAGTCTTCAGCTTTGTTTAACAATGCATCCAGTTCAGGTTGAAAAAAGAAAATAAGAAAATTCATATATGATTTGCAATGTTCATAATATTGCAGGTATTTCTCTTTCTGAATTACAACTACCAGTGTTAAGCAAGGGTTTAAATTTTGTACCGAGTACAGGGACACATTTTTGTACTCTTAATACCTGAGCTGCTATATTTTGCATGGAATGCAATGTTGAAGAAAATGTTTAATGGCACTAACAGTGTTCAAACACCTCATGCATTGAAGCAACCCAGCACTTTTTCACCTACTTTAAATCCTACACTGTTGTTGTTTGTTAAATCATGTCAACGTGAAATTGAACAGTATTTACAGAATACACATAGATCTATGTGTTTCAACTTAGACCAACCACATAGAAAAGCATTGCAAGAACTAAAGAATAATACCAACATAGTTATATAATCTGCTGATAAGGGCAGTGCTGTTGTACTCAGCAAAGAGTTTTATAACACACAAATAGATCTGTTGTTAGCTGATAGACTGACCTTTCTTCAGTTGTCACCATTAATGGTGAATTCTTATATACAAAAAGTGCACAAATCTTTATTTAACATGGAAAAATCTGGCTTGATAGACCATGAGCTGATAACATTTTTATATATGTATATACATACATATATATATATATATATATATATATATATATATATATATATATATATATACATATACATATACACACCATCCCACCATCCCAAGTTTAAAGCCTTACCAAAAATTCATAAGGATCTTAAAACACCACCCATGAGACCTATAGTATCGGGCAGGGGTTGGGTAACAGAAAATATTTCTATCTGGTTAGAATGTACTCTTAGGCCAATGTTACAAACCTTCCCTAGAATTTTGAAAGACACTGCTACATTTTTGGAATCATTGGGTGTTTACTTACAAAAGAACAGTGGTATTTCCTACATGTTTGTTACCCTAGATGTAAAGAATTTGTTCACTGTCATAGAAAATCAATATGGTATTATTGCCATAGAAGAAATACTGAACAAAAAGGTGAATATACATATAGATGAAAATATACGGTTATGTTCCTTATTAAGGCTAGAATTAGAAAACAATGTTTTTCTTTGTCAAATGAAGTAATTTTGTCAGTGACAAGGTATAGCTATGGGTACGCCTTGTGCGAACACATATGCTAACCTAGTCCTGGCATACTGGGAAGATATGATGATATCTGAGGCAGCACATGATTGGAAAGACAAACTTCTGTTTTGTAATAATTTGTGGACGATGTTTTCATTTTGTGGGGGGCCCACATCAGAATTAACATCCTTTGTTAAGTATTTAGAGTCTGCTACCAACTTCTTCAGATTCTCACTGAATTATTCCAGTTCAGTTATTGAATACCTGGATGTTAGTATTACTAAGAAAGAAAATGGGGAGGTAGAGACCTCACTATATAGGAAGCCTTGTTGGACCAACAGCATGCTTCGATTTGATAGCATGCATCCCAGACATGTATTTCAACACATAGTCAGCATGCACCCTAGACATGTATTCCAACACACAGTCAAGGGACAAGTGTAGAATATCCAGACTTTGTACGAACGAAAATTCCTTTATACAGGAATTGGACTCTTTAAAGAATAATTTACAAGCATGAGGCTGTAGCAAAAATCTACTGAAAAAGGAAATGGACAACAGCAGTCTGTATAGAAAACAAAGTGCAAAACCATGGTTACATAGAGGTAAAAATGGCCTAACAAGGTAGGTGCACAGGTTCAAAAAGCTAATGAAGGTTTGAAAATAAGTTTAACATACAGTAATGCTATAAATGATATGTGTTATATAATTAGAGACAACTGGAAAATTATTTTAACAGATGATAATATAACTAGAGTTGTAGGGACACAACCTAGATTTATTTTTTAAATAAATAAAAATTTGAAAGATATGTTTTGTCAAGAACCTATGCATTTTAAAATCCCAGGCATGAAGAAGAAGGGAACTTATCCATGCCTACATTGTAAAGCCTGTAAGCACATTTTACAAGGAAACTGATTTATACACCCAAGGACCAACAAGAATTATTGTTTGAATATGTATGCTGATTGCAACATGCAAAATGTAGTCTATATTGCAAACTGTCAACAGTGTACTACATATTATGTAGGAAAAACAAATTGCAGACTTAAAGATAGAATTTTTAAGCATCTATCAGATAAAAGGCTAAGAAAAGAACATAATGCACTGTACAAGAATATAGAATTGCATAGTGATCATGTATTTGCCTTTATGGTTATATTTGTTGTAAACAGAAGTCAAAGAATGGGTGACTTGTATAATGAAACCGAATATAAAGAGATGCAATGGATTCTTAGACTGGGAGCTGATAAAGCCCCATGATTAAATGATGTTGTCCTTTTAAAACCAGCTCTAGCAAAAAGGAGGGTAAATTATTGATTTTCATTGGTTGTGTTGTATTGTATCAGATACTATGCTTTTACTAGTGTTTTATCATCTGATGAAGGGATTTACCCGAAAGCGCTTATGATACTTCTTTTATTGTTTTAATAAAGTAAAGTTGCTTCATACACAGCGTGGTACTACTTGCCTCCCTTTTTGTGCTAAGCAGCGCAGTGTGGAAACAGTGGAAAAATGAGAGAGAAATAGATTCAAACCAAGTACCATCTGGCCCCAAAAAAGAAAGTATCAATGCATTAACACCTGCTGCCACAAAATCAGTTAAGCAGCAGGTGTTTTTCTTGGACTCAATACCAACTGTCAGACTTTAGCATTGTGGCTCGCATTTGTGCACTGCTACTCAATGTACAAACGGGTTTATCTCGCATGAGTATACATTTTGCTACCTGCAATTCTGCAACCCTGGTATCTCAGTACTTTTCCACACATATATCACCTACACTACAGGAAGTAAATATCAGTAGTGTCATATGTAATGCACATCAATCTGGTAACATGCAGAACTACAACTATTGACCCATAAGCCTAACAAGCCTTATCTACAAGGCTAGGGAAGGGATCAGCATGGACCTTATCCACAGAGACACAGGTGACCTTCAACACACTTGAGTCAACTCATGTTGTGTTTGTCAAGAATAAACCTTGCCTGTTGAACCTCATGGACTTCTTTGATACTGACCAGACCTGGATGACAAATAAGATATACCACCTATGTTCAGTTATCCAAAGCCTTTGACAATATTTCACAGTCATGATCATAGTGAAAATGAACTATCTGGGAATCAAGACATACAGTACTAGCTTGATAGCCAACTGGATCACCAGCAGAACACACACTGTCAAAGATGGGGACTGCACCCACCTACTTGTCACTTACCAATGGAATACCCCAAGGACCTATGCAGGGCCCTCAAATGTGTGGAAACTACTTCTCTGAAGTGCAGGCAATGGTAGATGGCCTGTGGTTTACCACATTTGCAGATGACTGTTAATCAGATGCACTCATATAGATTCCATCAATGATGGTACCTTACAGCAAAGGATGCCTCATTGTCCCTTTTGACAATGAAGTACTCCAGCTAATTATGATATACATGGTACCACTCTGAGCTCAGACTCAGTGTTGTGAAACTTGTGAACACATGTTCATGGTAATCTATACTTTTATCACTATGTGTCCATAGTGTTGAGACACACATTCTGCATTGCACTTTCATACATATGGACATCAGGAGGTCATAGCTGTATTGTACTGTACTCTTATCAGACCATTGATTGAGTACAAGGCTCACTTCTGTCTGTGCCTTACCAGACTACTACAGCAATTGGAGAACAAAATAGAGGTTTGTGAATGGGAGAATGCAGGTCCTCCAAACATCACATACATGAAAAAACTACAAGACCTGTCACTGTACTCAGTATCCTGCAAGCTGCTGATAGATGACATATTCCTGACCTACAGAGAAGTCTCAGACCTTGCCCTACTGGAACTTCTGGACATCTGCAAATTAAATGGCACAGAAATAACTTGGCCCAGGGTTCTCAACCTCGCCTGTGACATAAACAGAACATGCTGGAGCTACAGATATATCCCCCAGCAACTCACACTCCTATGTAATAGGCTCCCACTGCATGTGAAGCAGTTTTCTTCAATGCGCTTAGTCAGTTCAAGTTGCTGTTTTTTTATTTCTTCATTCATCAAATTGTGGATTAATAAAGGTTTTGTGAGGTTACCTGTTATGTTACCTTAGTGCCTTTTTGTTTACTAGTTTTCTTCAATGACTCTATTCAAGCGCAACCTTCACTACTGGTTGGCTGACTGTAAAGACACCTCTGGGGTGGCACCTATGTCCCTCATAGACAGGCCAAGTTGTCGCTGCTCACAAAATTGCTCTGCTAACAATGAACATCTAAATATGCTTAATAAGAGTACTTATGTTTTTACACAGCTTGGGTTCTATTGCCTCATGTATACTGACAACCATGTACTCCTAAAACTTACAAATACAATATGTGAGAGATACAATTATATAATAAATCTAGAATAAATACTCTCTCTCTCTCCCAATTAACAACAAACCAGATATCAAACAGGTTGTCAGCACACACATTTTACCTCCTCAACAAACCAAGTGCACAACATATAGATCCACATACACAGGGGTACTCATTAGAAGCTTACCAAAAGAGCAGATATCTTGCAAATGTAAACCTTCTGCATACATTAAAGTTCAGAACCCACTACACATAAAAACAAATGCATCAGTGTGTCACCCATTAAGCCCTTAAGGCAAAACACATGAAAACCAATGTCTTGGCCATAGGCAAATCCATAGTGAGACACACAGATGTCCCCCTCACTAGTTGCACAAATACAAAGTCACAGTCAGCTGCCTGTCAGGTGTTGGTATCCACAAAGTCATGCACACACTCAAGTTTCTCAACAAACAAGTACAGTTACACCTCTGTTGTACTCTATGCTGGATAACTTGAGATGTACCTCATTGGGCTATATGAAGAAAGATAGGCCTGAGCTCTCAGATTATGTGTCCCAGACAGGTATGTCTGTTGCCCTAAGCAGAATTCTACCTTCACCCAGCAACCATAATCCCCTTGCACAGAGGGGGTCCCTCAATATACCTGGGGAAATATAGATCCATAATCCTGACCAGTCCACAAAGAGAATCATCTTGGACCTTATTGACAAGGACATTGGTGACCTTCAGACTCTTGACCTGACCCTGTTTGGTTTCATTAAGGGCAGATCATGCCTGTTAAACCTAGTGGAATTCTTCAAGACTGTCACCAAAGCCCTGGATGAAGGCAAATCAGTACATACTGCCTATCTGGACATCGCCAAGGACTTTGACACAATTCCCCACTCAGACATCATTGAGAAACTTACCCCAGCTGGGAATTAAACAATACATCATTAGATGGGTAGAAAATGGCTCACCAACAGAACACATACAGTCATAGTTGGAGATTCCGCCTCTACCAGCAGATGTGTTACTAGTGGTGCTCCTCAAGGGTCTGTGCTGGGCCTCCTACTGTTTGGAATCTAGTTCTCAAAAATTCAGGTGATTACAGATGCCCGGTGGCTCACCAAGTTATTGAATCCCCAAACAATGTCAACATACTACACAAGATGGATATGAAAATGAACTGATGAATATAAAAAGCAGATTGCTAGCCAGGTCATATATGACTCATGAAATATCTAATGGATTTCAAGGTATTGAACAATATAGGAATGATATAGCTTGCTCATATTTTTCTGACATTGGCAGTAATATATATTCTAGTAGACTAAATGCAATACAACCAACTAGTTATAATAATTCTGCTCAGCAATGTCCTTTATTTTTTTACACATGACATTGATAATGTCAAAGAGATTATTTATAAACACTGGAGGGTTTTAACTGCTGACTCACAAATCAAAGAGGTTGTGGGTGAGATTCCTCAATTTTTATTTAAGAATAAAATGAATTTACATAGAATTCTGTGTTATCCAAAAATAACAGCAGTTCATAGCAATGGGTCCTATAATAAAGGTACATCTCCCTGAAACAATTTTAGATTTTGCACTTATATTTGTAACCATAGTATGTTTGTCCATCCAGTCACTTCATATTGTCATGTTTTTGATGTGGTTGCCAACTGTAATACTGAACATGTTGTTTACCTTGCCCTTTGTAACCGCTGCCCTGCCTACTATGTTGGTAAAACTGACAGAAGACTTAGGGATAGGGTAAGGGAACATTTATATCAGATACATATTAGGTCTAGTACCAATGCTTTGTCTAAACATGTCCTTGAAACCGATACCCTACATACCTTTAAGTGTATGGTCCTTCAGGTGAACACCCCCAGGATGAGGGGAGGTGACATTAGAAATTACACCGAAAGAATAAAAATACAATGGATTATTAAACTTAAGGCACATGTTAGTCCAGGTCTGAATGATAAGATTTCTTTAAAACCTGTATTAAAAAACAGGAAACTAGTTGTGAGATGAAAATGAAATATGCGTTTTTATATATATGAAAAATTTTATATAAATGTCTATTCATTTTTAGTTTTAAAAATGTTTTGACATATGCTTTAGCAATAATGAACTAATGTCCGATTTAGAGATATATTTATATGTTTTTATTAACTTTGTCTTTAAGTATAGGGAATGATGTCACTGATTATTTGCATAATTAATTAACAATTATATAAAAAGGAGTAATGGTTTGAATTTTGTTAATGGTTTGAGGAAGCCTCTTGGTGAAAGCACTTACCTGTTTGCTGCATCTAATAAATGCTTATTGGATTTTTTATGGAATGTGCTGTTTATGGACTTATTTCAACTGCTATTCAAACCTTGTCATTTTGATGTTTAAGAATTTACTCTGCATGGGTTTGCTCCTTGGCAATATTGCTTATTTTACCTATACTACAAAATGGGCTTAAGTACATAAATGATTGTTGCCAAAGCCACAGACTTAAACTTAACCCAGAAAATGCACTATTATCCCTTTCAGCAAAGGAGAGGTCCCTAGAAATTACACTATTAATAATACTCTCCTAAGTTCCAAACTAATGGTGACAGATTTGGGAATGCAGGTTGATAGTAACATCAACTTTGATCTGTCCACAGTGGTAAGGAAGGGCTTTTATGTAGCACACCTCATAAGTAAGGGCATAGCATCCAAGACTAAGGATGTTATCAATCCACTGTACTTGTACCTCATCAGACCAATAATAGAGTACAGTGCTTCCTTCTGCATGTACCTCACAAGACACCTGCAGCAGCTGGAGAGACCTAACAGGTTTCTCACCAAGAAATATAGGGACTTCAACAACACATGACCTAAATGGATAGACTGAAGGCCTTGTCACTGTACTATGTTTCATATAGACTGTTGAGAGCTGACTTGTGCCTCAACTACAGACTACACTCATACCCTGCCTTAATGGAAATGCTATACCTCTGCAAATCAAATTGGACAAGACATACTCACTGTAGAGACCTTAACCTAGCCTGCAACATCAACAGGACATGCTGGAGAAACAAAAATGTCTCCCAGAGATTGCCACTGCTATGGAACAAACTCTCAATTCACTTGAAACTGAGCTCCTCAGTGACCCTATTTAAGCGTAACTTAGAAAACTGGATGAGAAATCATAAATTTACCCAGAGGTTTCACCTGTCTCACACTTAGACAGGGGCAACAAGTGCTGATCATGGATTCGCAAATATGGACTACATATCTTGGTCTATAAGGGAACAATGGTACAAGTTCACTAGACTTGAAAAGGCCCTAGGGCCATTAGCCTAGTAACCTCCCATGAGCCTATGAACCTAAGGCCATTATGGTAGTATCCTCATCTGAACCTATGAAGCTATGAACCTATGCAGGCCTTCCAATGTCTTGTCTCACACATGGTCTGCTGATATCATGTACTATAAGTTCAGCTGCAGTCTTGCAAAAGTCAGACTTATGCCATGGGGCTTGCATTAAGTACTGTGTTCTATAGTCTGTAGTCTGTGTACTTAGACAGGTAGGGGTTCTATTCTCACTGCAGTGTGTGTGTGTGTGTGTGTGTGTGTGTGTGTGTGTGTGTGTGTGTGTGTGTGTGTGTGTGTGTGTGTGTGTGTGTGTGCGTGTGTGCGTGTGTGCGTGTGTGCATGTGTGCGTGTGTGTGTGTGCTCTTGCTTGACATTACAGATAGCCTTTTACTGCAGCATGTGGGACACTGTAATTACTATATTAGCTTCATAGGTTCATAGGTTCGTACTAGGATAACTGCCCTTGTGGGCCATTTTAAGCCTAGCCTAGCCAATTACCCCATGTGAGAATCAAACCCTGCACCTTGTGTTTGTAAAGTAAACACCTTAACCATTATGTCAACCTCCTACTCTATTCCCAGCAGACACTGCTGATGTTATCAGCTATATCAGATTTTTGGATATGCAGTCATCCCACCAGAGAATGGTCAGACAATACAAAACAGATTACAGTGGCATGGCTTTTAATTTATCCACATAGATCATGGCATGGTTTGGAAATCCTGTATCATCTTGCTGAGAAAGCCCTGTGGTCTCTCCAGCTGCTGCATGTGTCTGTTAAGGTACATGGAAAACAGAGCATTATAGTGTATTACTGTTCTGATAAGGAAAATGCCACGGTGGTGCAGCAGTTAGCATTGTCGCCTCACAGCAAGAGGTTCTCCCATTTGATTCTCAGCTGGAGCACCTTCTGTGTGGAGTCTGCATGTCCTTCCCATGGTCAAGTGACTTTAAAGACATACAGGTAGGTTTATGCGTGAATGGGTGTGCCTTCTTCAAAGGTCGGGCGTCGGGCTGGAAACTCAGGACTGTAAAAATCCACTGCCAATCATTAGCGGAATGGAGTTCCGCTGTGGCAACCCCTAACCGGGAAAAGCCAAAAGACATTACTTTACTGTTCTGATAAAGTTTGACTACAGTGCAGTCATGCAATCCTAAGATCTGAATATGATGGCATGACTTACGATGTGCACCATGCATTTGTCCTGGAAAATCTTAAAAGAGAGAAGCTAGAAGTAATGATACACATTGCAGTTTCTGACCTCACAACCCTTACAATAGCATTTACTATACAGTTATGAAATTTTGGTGTTACCAACTGTCTAACTTTCCAAGGCCAATATACGTCAAAGGTATAATGTGCATTTCAACAACACAAATGCAGACATACTAAGCACTAAGTTAGCTACGCACCCTGAGCATCAGACACAGCTTTTGTATCCCTGAATCCAAAAGATAGAAAACAGGGATATGGCACAGTTGTTATCACTTGCACTGGGTGTTGTGTGGGGGGGGGGGGCTATGCTGATACAAAAGGTCAGTGAGTTTGTGTGAGTAAGAAAGAAAAGAATATAGACATTGGGATAAAACAACAAATGGCCAGTGAGATAAAATGAGTGTGTGTGTGTGTGTGTGTGTGTGTGTGTGTGTGTGTGTGTGTGTGTGTGTGTGTGTGTGTGTGTGTGTGTGTGTGTGTGTGTGTAGGCATCCTCCAGGTGAAATTGGTATGTCTGCATGAACACAGCCAAGCTTGGTGTTAGTTGTACATCCTGGTTTGTCAGACAGGTGTAAGCCATGCATGGTAGAGGTGCAAGTTCATAGTTGTAGTCCCTGACCACGAGAACGACTCTGCCAGGAGATGCACTGGCACCTCCATGCCCAATGTCAGATGCACTGCTGCTACCTGAATGTGACTGATGGCTGCTGCCTTCATGGGGATGCCCCTGGTCCATGACCCCATGGCCTGCCACATTTGGGTGTGAACAGTACACTCACTGATGAAGCAGTGGAAGTACTGCCACTATGGGAGTATAATCAGGCATGGCCACATAGGCTGACGGTAGATGATCTTGCTGACCTATGCCCATGAGGATGCTGGTCCCCTCCCAGCAGATGTACTATCACAGCCACTGCTCATTCCATGACAGACACCCCTCATTCCAACATGTCATTTAACCATTCCAGTGAAACGGTAACATGGTACAGGTAGTTGTGTATATCAGACTGTGCCAAATCCACAACCTTGAGCATTTGTCTGGCGCACCTATGGGAACATGCCCTTGCCTCCATGATGGCCCTAAACATATGTTGAGTGGTATGGGACGTGACACTTACACCAGGTGGAGGATGGACCTTTTTCAAGCCTCCTGTGTGGCATCCAGCCCACTCTTTCACTAAGGCCAGACTCAACAGGCAGTGTAGCTGCAGTAACCACAATTCCCTGATCAATGTCCTTGCCCAACACTTGTGCAATATCTGTGTGATCAGTGAACTGGGTAGGCATAGGCTTACTGGCTGTGTCTGACAGAAATGCAAGGGATGACTGTCTATCAACCTCTGTGTCAGATTCAGCCTCTTCACCCCTAACTGTGCCTCAGTTTGGCCACCATCATCATCATCATCAGAGTCTGCTAATACAGTGACATCAAGTGGCACAGGGCTGACACTCCCACTGTCATGATCACCTGTGATAAAAGTGAGAAACACATAGGAATAAATTAATACCTTCACTACTATAGTGCAATATATGCTAACAAACTAACAGTGCTGCCACTGCTAGAGACAGTACAGCAATACACACAACAGGCCTGAGATCAACATCACACTACAATATTTCTTTAAATTGCTCAGCAGTGCTGACATAAAACATTTGGCTTACCATCTGCAGAAGACATACTGCTCTGTAGTCCAGACAATCCTGGAAAAAAGTTAAGCAAGAGGTAAGGGCAACATCATCACAATTAACAGTAACACACGGGGTAATACATTTGCCCCTTTATATGTGTATTAAGTCTACTTTCAACAACAATGTGGCTGACATCTCCAACCTACGGTTCTAACTGTAGCAATCTTCAATCCACCCCCAAAAAAGACATGACAGAGAATTAACTTATTCATTTCAATTGTCTTACTAGACAACAGTATTCAACTGTTTAGATAACAAATCCTACCTGAAAGCTCCTCCTGGGGTGTGCTTGCTGTTTCCAAAGATTTTGCACCCACATCCAGTACCTGCTGTCCTGCACTCTCCTGGGGGCTGTCTGGATCTCTGATATTGGCCAGGAACTGTTTATTGGGGGTTAGTGGGGTTTCCCTTGCAGGCCCTCCCCCAGCAGTCATTTGGTCATGGCCCACTGCAGTAGCTCACCTGCAGCAGATGTGATCATGTCACTGTCCTTTGGTGCACATATTCATATGTTCTTCTATGGCCACCCATGGCATTCACATCCTTGACAATCTGCTGTTCTTTTTGCATCCTGCGTGCCATATTTTCTCATCCCCTTTCTAGGAGAAAAACATCATGCTGCCAAAAAACATCCACAATAATTTGATTTTTGGCATCAGTGGGGGGGGGGTGGTCTCCGTGGATTGACATGCTTAAGTGGTATACTCGTAGGTGTCCCAAAAGAGAAAAAAATTATAATACGTATAAGTATCACATAACTACAAAATAGCTGTATCCAGATAAAACAGAAAAGGTAGCCAGTCAGTATTACCCACAGGAGAAACACAAAACAGTCCAGAGATGTGAAATACAAACAACAGGCAGGATGCAGAACAAGGAGAATAACAAGAGCAACATGTCCTTGTATGTGCCAGAACAGTAGCTCACCTTTGCTCCCCCCAAAAGAACAGCTCATCTTTGCCCCCCCCCACAGAAGAACAGGCAAATGACCCATTTTTCTAACAAAACATCTTTGAAATGCTAAAAGTGCTATCAGAGGTCCTATACCTGAAACATTTGTACATATTTATTGCACAACATTCTATTTTCATGTATTGGCAATCATGTGTAGCTCTGAAATGGCTTGACAAACATGCCCTTGCCATCAGTACATTTCTAACTAATGCATACAAATAAAAATGTAAAAGCCTTCGTTTCATATTATTCTTAAATACATTCCAGCATATGCATTATGTAGGTGACAAAATGGGAGCATACCTACTGAAGTTCAGTACTCCCCTGTACAAAAATATCCTGAAGAAAAAGTGTTTTTGTTGTCTTCCAAACATATACAACTCTCCTCAACATCAGTTTGGATAGCTACAATTATATGGTGCAGATTATTAATGGATTGCATCTGTCTTTGTCTGTGTTTCATCAATACTAATTACAGCATAAGCAGCTCAATTGCATGCTAATCAACCAATCCAACTCGGTGGAGCTATTCAACAAGCTATAAAGCATCCATGTAAACTCCATACTGTTTTTTTTCCTGCGGATTTCAAAACTTTTGGAGTACAGACATGGAAACTCTACACAGAGAGAATGTTAGGGACTGCTGCTTTAATCCATTTGTATGTGCTACAGGCTGAAGCCAATGCTGTTGATGCTGCTATTGCTGCCAATAGGCCTTGGCTGAGAAGGAGAAGTGTTTTTAGGGCCCATTTAACTTTTCACAAACTACATGATGTGGAAATTGTAGAACACTACAGGGTGGACAGGGGCACACTACAGGAACTCTGCAACCTCCGCTGTGCTCACTCACAGCCAAAGTCAACTGAGAGGAACCCATCCCAGTGGAAACTAAGGTATGTGTAGCCCTTAAAATTTTAGCTACAGGTACCATTCAGAAACCAACAGGGGACATGCTCAGAGTGTCAAAGACATCAGCATCTTCCACCAGTTCCTGGCTGCAATGCTCCAACATGTCAGTGAGCACATATATTTTCCCCATAGTTCTGAGGAGAGGGCCAGAAATATGCAACAGTTCAACCAGGTAGCTCACTACCCAAAAGTACTGGATGAAATAGACTGCGCTCATGTAGAAATTAAGACACCACCTGGGCAACAGGGTAGGCTAAAAATTAACATAAAGGGCTACCACTCTATCAACTGCCACATTGTGTGTAATGCAAAGGAAATCCTCTTGAGTCTGTGTACTGGCAACCCTGGCAGTTACCATGACTCACATATTTGGTACACCTCCCAACTTTACCAGATGTTTGCTGTGTCAGATATCCCACGGGGTCATTTACTGTGGGATACAGCCTATGCACTGGATTTGTGGCTGATGACACCCATCAGAAAAGCACACCCACCCACAGAAGAACACCATACCGAGGCACATCCTCAAATCAGAAATGCCATAGCATGTGTGTTTGGGCTACTGAAGTGATGGTTTTGATGCCTAGATACATCTTGGGGAACCCTGCAGTACAATCCATGAACATGCACAGAAATCTTCACAGTATGTATCATGCTACACAACATAATCCCGAGTTAACAGCTGCAGCAGGCTGAGCAATGGGAAGGGGCACACATCCCATCACCAGTGCCAAGGTCTCCATAGGCACGGGTAGATGAGAAGTCAGGGGAAACACCAGCTGCTCTGGGTGTAGACAGACATAGGCATGCTCAGTATGCCCTTGCATTGGCTAAGAGATAACACATAGCACACTCACTCAGGGGACTAAAGCCTTCCTCCTACTCTCATACATATAGTAACATTAATGCCAGGCAACTCACACCACCTTTACCTCCCCATGTATTAGCTGTGTACTACTTGCATCAAACTCAGCCCTGAACAAGCACTGTTGCAACTGCTGCATTTACAAGGTAAGTCCTGGGCCTGGAGTGTATTGTTTAATAATATTACAGTATATCCCTCTACTCCATCATGTGGTACAGTAAGCAGGTAAAAGGTGAGAGATTTGTACAGAAATTACCTTAACATGTAACAGCAGTGAATTATGTGACTTATATGTGCCCATTAGTAAGTAGTAGGCCTTAGGCATCAAATATTCACACAGTTATACCTCTCAAAATTACTGATGTTCACTTCATGCCCTCAGTTTAGCACCATAACTTTGTACTGGAAAATCATTAAAGTGAGAAGTAATGACACACATTGCAGTTTCTGACTTCATAACCCTCACAAGATCAAACAACAGGCAGGATGCAAAACAAGAGTAACAAGAACAACAAAGCTTTGATTGTGCCAGAGCAGTAACTCACCATTGCTACCCCCTAAAATAACACTCCATTCTTGTTTATGCCATAACAGTAACTCACCTTTTCTCACCCCAAAACAACAGTCCATGCTTGTTTATGCCATAACAGTAACTCAACTTTATTTCCTCCCCCTCAAAAGAAGAGTGTACTCTTGTATGTGCCATAACAGTAAATTGCCTTTGCTCATCTCCCCAAAAGAGCATTATATGCTTGTTTGTGCCATCCAACCTGCCCTTTAGTTGTTGGGAACTGCATATCATATTATTCCCAGTTAATATCCTCTCACATTTTAAGGCCAATGAAATAGAATGGTTTGCACACTGCATGTGTCAGAGTACTGGTCAGATAACTGATGAATGACCAAGCAACACAGAAAGGTAAGACAGAGCTGTATATTTGCAATCAATAATCATAACAGGTTGTGTGATCACTAAGTGCACTACATACAGACATAATAAATTTAATAAATGTACAAATAATTTATGGTTTGGTATCAGTGTACATTCTGTTGTAGTTGGTCATGTGAAGAATTACTTCAGTTCTTTTCTGCAAAGTTATCTGCGCAGACATTGGAACTGGAAAAAAAGAATGTCAGGCTTGGCTGTGCTTATCTCATTTGTGCAAACTTCGGCAGTGTGCAAACTGGATAAGTGGTCCTGAGAAAGTAGACAGACAACAATAGAAACTGGATACATTTAGTTAATGCTATTGCCTGTGGCAGCAGGTATAAGTGAAGGGTTAGAATACAGGTGGTTCTGGGTTCTAGTACAGAGTGTGCAACTTTTTTTCACTGTTGTGACATTGCAGTTAGACTCATAGTGAAACACCACAGTGCCAGATTGCTGCAGGGAGACTATTCTGTGTCCCAGTATAAGTCAGAGGCTTGGGATAGTTTGGCCCAGGCTGTAACCAGTGCCACCAGTAACCCCTGCACTGATTACCAATGTAGGCATCACTACAATGACCTTCAGAGGAGCAAGAGGGGTGCCCTTGATGCTTGGATTGAGGAATTTAGGATGGAGGAGATCACACAGATGTGTATATGTTACCTACAAAGACTACTTGTAAGGCTTAAAAGCTGAATATATACAAGACTGGTATTCATAATGGTATTCTGTTCTGTTCTGTTTTTTCCACAGCTGAAATGGAAAGGGAGTGTAATGTTACGACCTATGGCACTACATTGGCGAGGATGAGGGAGGCATGTGGTATGTATGCAGCAGAAGAGTAGTGCTATTGCAGCATTAAAAGTTAAAGATAGCTTGTCTGGTATTTTATACAGTTGTATCAAATTGAGCATTCATATCTCAACTTTAAAACCAAATATCCATCCATTAGTCTGTAGCACAAACCAAGAGTACAATATTAGACTTTAGTCAGAGGTGCTGGGTTCAAATACCAGACTTCCCAACTATAAAGTACTGTTAAGTCTTCAATTATATGTAGCTTAAAGGTTTAGAGTAAAAGCTCTATACCAGTAGCACACATACTCTGCTGTAAACTGTAATCTGTATAATTGGAACATGCATGTGTACAATATATGCACATATAAAGGATTACTTGCTGCAATATTTAGTATAGTGTGCATCTGTTAGGGTCTGGTAGTCTTAAAATTAATGGTTATCTGGTAGGGGTGGTAGTAAAGTATAAAGGTTAAGATAATAGAGTCAAATTATTGTATTAATGCATTGTATGTTACATATGAAGGTACTATTCTTATCTCTTTTTTTCTCATATCCCAACCCTTATCTCTCTTTTTTGTTTGTTTTATATTATGTGTTGGCAAAATGTGTTCATGTCATCCATACGTACCACATCACAAAATGCTCTACAGTACAGCAGAGTATGCCTGCCCACATGATCCATCTTCTCCCACACCACTGGCCTCTCCACCATTGCCCAGCACATCTGGGAGTCAATTGGCAGCACCACCTCTGCTGCCCCTGCACTAACTGCCCCCCCTCAGATAGTTCTGCCCTGGAGGATAGTCCAGTGGTTCCCTCCAGGATCAGTGGCAGAGGTGGTGAGTTCATCACCCATGCTGAACTGCCAAGTATGGTGTGTAGGGATGTGGGCTGCCCTGATGGTGCACACCTATGCTGGATGGAGGGGCTGCTCTGCCTCATTTTCCCTAGGACCAGAAGAAAGAGATATTGAGTGCTCCAGCCAATGGTGGAGTAAGGTGACAGTGATGACAGTCCAGTGGGTGAGGACTCGATTCTCGCTGTCACCCAGCTTGACGAGCATGGGTCTTGGATGTCCCCACCCTCACCCCATCCATAGTGTCCACTGACCTCTTGTGTCCATCACTGTCCCAATGTCTTGGCATGTTTGCCTTGTCTGTCTGCAATTGCCTCCTCACCTGCACACTTTACCAGACCCTGACATACCTACATCCCTTCCCCAACATTCCTTTCTCTCAAAGAAAAATGGGCACCTGTCCCACCAAAAAAATCGTCCAATACATAGCTCTCCATTTCACACACATGTCTTCTTGATACACTTGATTTGGCCCAATTGGCTATACAACAATACTGTGTTGTGGCCACCTCTCCCTCTGGAGGTGACAGCACAAATCCAGTTAATATTCTGCATATATTATCAGATGATACTGTAGAAAAAATGGATAGCTATGGTTCTTTCCTACCTCCCTCGTGCACAGTCCTGCATTGCTTTCCATTTGTTATTCCCCCTGCTTGCTCCCCATTTCACTGCTGTCCTATCTTTCCCATTTCTTTTCTTTAATGCATTATTGCGAGATGGTGCGCATTGCACACCAACACGCCACAATGGCAATACAAACATACTTAAAAGTTTAAGATTTAGTTGTATTCAAACCCAGTACCATCTGCCTCTAAAATGAAAAGCATCACTGCATTAACATGTGCTGACACAGTCAGTTAAGTAGCAGGTATATTTTAGATGCTCAATACTAACTGTTAGACTTTAACATCCCCATTTAACCATTGTCCTATCTTTCCCATTTCTTTTCTTTAGTGCATTATTGCATAATGGTGCACATCTCTCACCAACATGCATCAAAGGTAATATGAAATTACTTAAAAGTGTAAGATTCACTTGTATTCAAACCCAGTTCCATCTGCCTCCAAAAAGGAAATGCAGTATTGCATGATGGTGCGCATCTCTCACCAACATGCATCAAAGGTAATATGAAAGTACTTAAAAGTGTACGATTCAATTGTATTCGAACCCAGTACCATCTGCCTCCAAAAAGGAAAGTATCACTGCATTAACTGCATTACCACCTGCTGCAACAGAATCACTTAAGTAACAGATGTATCCCACAGACTCAGTACTAACTGGCATACAGTACTAGTGCTGCAACTGGAACAGTTACATGACATTCCCTTATGTACTAGTCATTTTTAAGGCCTCCCTTTGCCTGACACGCAATGCTGTGCTAACAAGATAAGCATAGCCAAACCTTCCATTCATTCTTTCGTAGCCCATGATTGCATTAAGCACCACATCATGCAAACAATGGCCAAAAAAATAAAACAATAATAAAAAACTTACAGAGAAAACACAATTTGTATACAAATGAAGAGGAGGTTGGATGCTAATGAAACAGAACCTATGAATTGTGTGCTGCTTACTTGCATTTCCAACCTTGACAGACATACATGTAACACTTTGTAAGTTTAACCTGAAACACCCACCTGATGTAAGCATTCACAGTTGCCATCCATTAAACAGAAATATTGAGGGAGTGCCTGCACTATGTTTACATCCTTATATGGATCCAATTTTTGTGATTCAGCAATTCTAAAGAGTTCATACCACATTTGCATATTTACTATACTGATAGTTCTGAATTTACACCAGACAGCAACCGTGTAGATAGGGAAATGGAAGCAGAGTCAAACTGTTTCTGTTGAACACAGAAGAAAGGATAATACTTTTGGATATGTCTGCACAGGGGAGTACTGATTTTTAGATGATATGCCTGCATTTCATAGGTTCATAGGTAGGTACTAGGCTATCTGCCCGAGGGCATTTATAAGCCTAGCCAGAGTGTGTCGGCTTTCACCGCCCCATTGATTAATTAACTGATCCTCTATCAAGCAGAAACAATGAAGTGATCCCAGGGGTGTATTTTCTGTTACCCATCCACTCGTCAAGGTTTCTCTTGAAGAGTGTTAGTGAGGGGCTCTGCCTGATGTAATTTGGAATTTTGTTCCAAAGCATGGGGAGTCTCTCTGACAGGAATGTATCCCTCCAGCATGTTCTATTTATTGTTGTGGCAAGGTTTAGCTCACTAGAGCACTTGGCTCACAGTGACTTGTATTTCTTTAGGTGGAGCATGTCCATCAATTCTGAGTTGGACATGGCTTTGTAAGTCAGGCAGAGATCACTTCTGAGTAAGTGATATGCCACTGAGTACAGCCTGAGTTTTTTCAGTTGGGCTGCATAGGACATATGTTTGAGGCCAGTAATCCTCTTGGTGAGGTACTTTTGTGGTCTTTCCAGCTGTTGGAAGTGTCTTGTGAGGTACATCCCAAATGGGGCATTGTACTCTATGATGGGACTAATGAGTGACGAGTAGAGGGGCACTATAACCTCTTTATTTCTAGATGTGAACTCTTTAGTAATTAGATGGGCCACATAGAAGGATTTCCTAACTATTTTGGCAATATGATTGTCAAAGGAGAGATTACTATCTATCTGGGTCCCCAGATCTCTTATTACCTCTTCTGTATTAAGGGGGCTGCCACCTATGTGGTAATTCGTGGGTGTTTTGTTTTTCCCAAACGGGATGACTATGCATTTTTTGGCATTTAGCTTGAAGCCATGACTTTGACACCAGGTGTCCATCTCAGTAAGGCCCTTTTGGAGGATGTCCATGTCAGCTGGAGAGTCAATTATCGCTCCCAGTTTGCAATAATCAGTGAACTTGGTTAGTCATAGTCCTCCTGTGTTTGCCTGTACTTCTGGAAAGTATATGCTAAACAGTAGGGGTCCGAGGACCAAGCCTTGTGGGACAACACTTGTGACTGGTTTAGAGTCGGACCTGGAGCCCGCTATTCTTACCATGTGAGTTCTGTCTGTAACCCAGTTGGCAACCCATCTCATGACATAGGGGTTTATGTTCAAGCTGGTGAATTTTTCTGTAACACCCGAGTGGGGAATGGTGTCAAAAGCCTTGGCAAGGTCAAGGTAGGCTGTGTGAACCACCTTTCCCTTGTCTATGGCCTTGGTGACTGTCTTGAAGAAGTCAACCAGGTTTAGTAGGTATGATCTGCCCTTAAAAAATTCAAACTGGGTCGGGTCAAGTGTTTGGTGGTTCCAAATCTCTTTGTTAATGAGTTCCATGATGATGCGCTCCATAGCTTTGCATACAAGGCTAGTCAGGCTTATGGGGCGATAGTTACCAGGGTCAGTTGTGGCCCCTCCTTTGTGGAGAGGAATATCCATTGCTGTGCACCATTCTGTGGGCATGTAGCCTGTGGAGAGGCTGAGGTTGAACAACGTGTTTAGGTGGGGGGTTAGTTCGTTCTGTAGTTCGTGCAAGACGCAGCCTGGGACACCATCTGGTCCCATTGATGCTGTGTTTTTGGCTTTTGAAAGGGCTGTTTTCACCTGTGTGTCTGTGATTCTTGGGACACTACAATTTTCCAGTATTGTTGTGGGCCCTTTTGGAGATGAGAGGGGGGGGGTGAAGTTTGCACTAAATCTATCTGCCAGGATTTTGGCAATATCAGTAGGTTCCGTATTTTTTGTGCTATTTTTCACTAGTTTAGTGCATATCTCTGAGTTGCCACTTAGATTCTTAATATAGCTAAAGAAGGCTTTGTGGTTATCTTTTGAATCCTTGGCTATTTTTCTTTTGAAGTTAGCCTTGGATGATTTCATGAGGGACCTTAGTTTCTTACTGATACTGATCAGAGATGTCTTTCCTTCTTGGGATTTGCTTTTTTTCTGAACTAGTTTCCTCCTTTTATTGTATAGCCTGTTTATTGCAGCGGTCTACCAAACTGATTTCCTTCTCTTAGAGGAGTGAATCTTGGTTTTGCTAGGGATGGCATGATCCATGCATCCTTGTAGGTGCTCACAGAGTGCATTTGTAAAGGTTTCTGCATCTTGGGCAGCGTTATCATTTAGCGTGGGGGCTGTGAAACATACCATCTCTGTCTTAAGTAAGGTGAAGCTTGCTTTAGAAAAGTTTTTTTACTGTGGTTTCCTTAGTTGGGGGTGGTGGTGGGGTGTGGACATCCAGAGTGATTAGTTTATGGTCTGATCTAACCAGTGACGGGATGACCTCCAGTGTGGAACACCTGTCTCCCATGTTGGTGATGACCAGGTCCAATATGTTTTCACCTCTGGTAGGGGAGTTTACCAGCTGATCTAGGGCATTTCAGTTGATGAAGTCCAGGAAACACTGGGCCTGGGAATTTGTACTCAAGTAGTTTTCTCTGTGAATTGTAGGGAAATTGAAATCGCCCAATATCAGGGTGTTCGGTAGGACCTTCATGTTTTCCAGTGTCTCCAGAAAGGTGGAGTGGTGGTCCTGGGTCATTGAGGGTGATCTGTAGCAGGCCACAATTTGCATTGCAGATTTGCCCGATGTTAGTTGCACATGGATGATCTCAGAGGTATCATGCTGCACCACTAACTTGGAGGTGTAGGTATCCTTGATGAATATGGATACACCCCTCCTTTTGTTTTTCAATCCGTGTTCTGTGGTCAAAATGTGTGGTATGAGTTGTAGCCTGGTAGTGCTGGGCTACTCTCTGAAGCCTTGAACCAGGTTTCAGTTACTGCACAGATATCGATGTTCTCCATACTGAGGAGTGCTTCAAGCATGTGCATTTTGAGATTTAAACTCCTGGCGTTGAGTAGCATAACCCTCAGTTTTTTGTTAATTGTGCTGTTTACGGAGGTGGGTTTGACTTTTGAGCCTTGCCTAAAAAAGGCACTATGGGGGCAGCAAGAGCCTTGGTCAGTATTCGAAAGCCTAGGGGTGACAGGTGCAATCCATCTCTTGTGAAGCAACGTGGCTTGTCAAGCATGTCGTTCCAGGCTGACAGACACTGGATCCCCTTTGAATGTCACCAGAAGCTTAGCCAATTGTTAAAATTGATCATTTTTTCTTTATACTGAGGTATCATTCTTGGTGAGGGCAGGATGCTACTCAGGGTCAGGGTCATACCAGCCTGGGCTGTATGATCAGAGAGCTCTTTCATGTCTCTTTTCATGTAGTCCAGGGAGGTACGTCTCAGGTCATTCACACCAACATGAATAATGACAGAATCATATTTGTACTTGTTCTGGAGTGACCTGAGTGCTTGTGTTAATTGGCGGATTCTGGCTCCCAACAGGCAGCTAACAGTAACCTTCTGCTTGTCCAGCCTAGGGAGTGGGACATCAGTGTGCCTGACTATAGAGTCACCTATTACTAGTGTGTTAGGTATGTTATTTCACCTTAAGGACTGTGATTGTGCGGCACACTGATTTTGTGTTTTATGTGTTGTCTGGTTTGTGACGGGAAGTGCAGGTTGTTTGGGTGTCTGCTTTGGAGGTCTCTGATGCTTTTGCAAATTTTTATTTAGAGTCTCTGAGTATGATTTTGTGTATTTATGTGTATTTTTTGCCAGTGCTGTTTTAGTAGGTCTGTGTGCAACTCGAGGTGTGGTGCAAGTGTTAACCTTTTCCTCTTGACTGTCTGTTCCAGTCTTGGGTGGAGACAGCTTAGCTTCCAGTTTGACTGTATAATTGCATCTGTTGCATATGTTAGTGTTTTGTGGTAGAAGGAGAGGGCTGTCTGTGTACATGAGGCAGTTGTAACATTGCCTCAGGATACCCAGATTCATCAGCTGGACTGGATAGTGCACCTGAAGCTGTCCTTTGGTCATGCCTGAATCGTACGATGAGCTGCTTAGTAGCTTGGTTGGTGAGGGGTGAATAAAGAGCCTTGCCCTGCTGGGCAATCAGTGTCAGGGTATATTAGTGCTTGCTATTAGGTTTGAGCAAATGCTGCGCTGTGAGATGCTTTTTGAGTGCTTAGATTGAGAGTTAGACTAGTTTCAAGGGAAAAACGGAAGAGGAGACTTAGTGGAGCTGGGACTAATTTAACCATAGCTAACCAGCACTGTCTGGTGTGCAAAACCATGCAAATGTGGTTTTTATAGTAGGGAAATGAAATAGATAGAAATGAGCCCAAAATGGCCAATAAACTACTAACTTTTGGGCTGGAACCACTCCTCCAGGGACAGATAGGTTGCTCAAAGCCCCCCTTTCTCACAGGTTAACAGAGAAACTTCCTTCTATCCAAGTAAGGTATGGGCAACTCAGAAACTAGTATCACAGCCCTGAATTCAGCACTAGCCTGAAAACTGGACTATACTAGCTTAGAAAGGTGGGAAACAAGGATTTTTTTGTTGTTTTTTTGAAAAGATAAGGCAAAAGTTAAAAAAATACACTTAAAACAGCTTTAAACGACTACAATCAGAAAAGGCTATCTCACTTTAGTGTGTAGCCTACAACAGTTAAACAAATTATTTACACAAAAAACAACTTTTTAAAAGTGCAGGCAGTCAAATAAGTACAACATGTGAAAAAAACAAGCTTTTAAATCACAATAAATGCTGGAAAATCTGTGTTTAGGCGGAAAACAGTTAAGTACAGCAAGAAAGTACAGAAAAGTGATACTTAATCACTTCAAAGTCATCAGCTACATATTGCATATTCTGACATAACTATAAATAGTTTGTTTAATCTTTTTAGATTCATTTTGATTAGCACATACTTGTAAAGTTTTATCTGTCTGCATTACTTACAGGTGTACTGTTCATTTGGGGGTGAGGGAGCAAAGCTGCATTTCTGTTATGGCACAAAAAAGGATTATGTTGCTATTGTTACTTTCCTTTTGTTGCATCCAGCCTGTATCTATTGCTGACACATGTAAAGGCCAGTTCTGTACAAATTTCACACCTTTTACTTTTTATTCTTTCTGCGTAGACTCCTTTCTGTGGTTCTATTGCAAAAGTTTTGGAATTCAGAGGGAACACCAACATAGAGTCTACATGGTTGCTTTATAGCTTGTCGAATAGCTCCACTATTAGATTGGTTAATTAGCATGCAATTCAGCTGCTGTGGTGTTTACCTTATATACACAGGGGTGCATGCCTATACAGGGAGCTTAATGAATCTAAAGTCTTTTGAATTAAGCACTTGGGCTTCAGACCAGTTGTTTTACATGAGGAAGGTTTGTGGCCTGCACTGTGGTGGCAGGACAGGTAGCTTACATCCTTCTAAGTTGGGAACTGATGATTGAGGGCTCAGTGTCTGTTATTCTAAAAGTGTATTAGTTCTGGTTTAAGCACTTGGGCTTCAGGCCAGTTATTTTACATTAAGAAGGTTCATGGTCTGCACTCTTGTGGGAGGAGAGGCTGGACTCTGCCCTTCTGAGCTGGGAATTTCTGGTTAAAGGCTTATAGTGCCTGTATATTTGAACTGTTTCTTACTGAAATTGGTACACCTTGTTTGCTGTAGCATAGACTAGATCCAGGCCTGCTGAATCTAGCTTTGTTTGTATGCTTGTTGTTTGTTTGCTTGTTATTTCCCTGAAACGCTAATTCCACCTAAAACGATGCTTTTCAACGCTTCTGTGGATCCCTAGTGATATCTGCATTGCTTACTGTACTTATTTCCTTGTTTCACTTGAAAGAAAGTTACTGTTTGTCATTTTTGCATTTAAGTTACCTGTAACACATTGCATTTAAGTTGCCTGGCACTTGCTCACTAAGTCAGCAGTAAAAAATTAAAAGCACTACATCCTCACAAACTCCCCTTGAGTATCTTGTTCCCCACTGGCCCTTTTTTCAATTATAAAGGAATTCCCAATACCATTCTAGCATGTCCAAAGGTCAGTTGTCTATCTCCTCTCTGGTCCAGCTGGTGAATCTGGGAATCTTGAGGCAATGTTACAACTGCCTCATGTACACAGACAACCCTCTCCTCCTCCCAACAAATTCCAACACATGTGAGAGTTGCAACCATATAGCCAAACTGGAGGCTAAGCTCTCTCAACTCAGTACTGGCATAACCAGTCAGGAGGACAAGAAAACTACACTCACTACAATTCCAGTCTCACATAGACATACCACGACAGCAAACCAAACACATAAACACACAAAAACATACTCGGAGGCTCTAAATAAAAATCTGCCTAAGCAGCAGAGACCTCCAAAGCAGACACCCAAGCAACTGCTACCCCAAAAGAAAACACGTGCAACACATAGCTCACAAAGCCAGTGTGCTGAACAGTCACAGCCCATAAGGCTAAACAACACACCTGATACACTTGTAATAGGTGACTCTATCGTCAGGCACACTAACGTCCTGCTCACCAGGCTGAACAAGGAGAAGGTCACGGTGAGCTGCCTGTCGGGCGCTAGGATCCGCCACATAACACAAGCACTCAGGTCACTCCAAGGCAAGTACAAATATGACTCAGTCATTGTCCATGCTGGTGTGAATGACCTGAGATGTACCTCCCTGGACTACATGAAAAGAGACATAGAGGAGCTCTCTGAGCATGTAGCCCAGGCCGGTATGACCCTGACCTTGAGTAGCATCTTACCCTCACCAAGAATGATGCCACAATATGAAGACAAGATGATCAATTTCAACAATTGGCTTAAGTATTGGTGTAATTCAAAGGGGATCCAATGCCTGTCAGCCTAGGATGACATGCTCGACAAGCCACAATGCTTCACTAGGGACGGCTTACACCTGTCACCCCTGAGCTTTCGGATATTGGCAAAGGCTCTTGCTACCTCCATAGTGCCTTTTTTAGGCAAGGCTCAAAAGAAAACCCACCTCAATAGGTATCACAAGGGATAAGAGTAATGCTACTCAACGCCAGAAGTCTAAACCTCAAGATGCACGCACTCAAAACTCTCCTTAGCATGGAGAACATTGATATCTGTGCAGTAACAGAAACCTGGTTCAAGGCTCCCGAGAGCACCCCAGCACTACCAGGTTATACCTCATACCATGCTTTTTGGCCCCAAAACTTGGACCGAACCACAAAAGGAGGGGGAGTATCAATATTCGTCAAAGATACCCACACCTCCAGGTTGGTGGCACAGCACGAAGCATCAGAGACTATCCATGTGCAACTAACAGTGGATAAAACTGCCTTCCAGTTTATAGCCTGTTACAGACCACCCTCCCAAACCCAGGAACCCCACTCGGCCTTCCTGAGAACACTGGAAAATATGAAGGTCTCTCCAAACACCATTATATTGGACGACTTCAACTACCCAAACATAGACTGGGAGCATTACTCTAGCTCCAACACCATAGCCCAAAGGTTCCTAGAATTTATAAACTCAAATGCTATGGAACAACTTGTTACCACTCCCACAAGAGGGGAAAACATACTGGACCTGATCATCACCAACATGGGGACTCTATGCTCCAGACCAGAAGTGTATTCCTCACTGGTAAGATCAGACCATAAACTAATCTCACTGGATATTCACATCCCAACCCCACCCCCTGCCCAGAAAACCACAGTGAAAAACTTCTCTAAAGCAAATTTCACACTCCTCAAAACCAAGGTGGAATCCTTCAAAGCCCCTGGGCCTGTGGAAAATATGGCCCAGACCGCAGAATCCTTTATAAACGCATTCTATGAACACCTTCAGGAATGCATGGATCATGCAATCCCAATAAAAATAAAACCAAGACCCAGTCCTCCAAAGGCAGACGTCCTGTCTGGTGGACCCCAGCCATAAACAAACTATACAATAGAAGGAGGAAGCTACTACATGATAGAGCAAAATCCCAAAAGGGGAAGGCATCTCTGATCAGTATTAGCAAAAAACTACGGGCACTCATAAAATCATCTAAAGCCAGCTTCGAGAGAAAAATTGCACAGGACACTAAGGATAATCACAAGGCTTTCTTTAGTTATGTTAGGAACCTGGGTGGGAATTCCCAGATATGCTCAGAATTAGTCCAAAATGACAAAAAATACACCGAACCCACAGACATTGCCAACATCCTAGCTGACAGGTTCAGCGCAAACTTCTCCCACCCACCAAAGGGCAAATATCTATCCCAGCAGAGTGCTGCCCCCCTGACATCTCAGATGCTCAGGTAAGAGCCGCCCTCTCCAAAGCAAAAAACACAGCATCAATGGGACCAGACAGTGTCCCGGGCTGCGTCCTACATGAACTCCAAGAAGAGCTAAACCCAAACATAAAACTACTGTTCAATCTCAGCCTTACTACAGGATATGTACCCAAAGAGTGGCATACAGCAACAGTGGTCCCTCTTCACAAAGGTGGTGCCTCAATGGATCCTGGAAACTATCGCCCCATAAGCCTGACTAGCTTGGTCTACAAAGCTATGGAAAGGATCATCATGGACCTCATAAATAAAGATATTGGGGACCTACAGACACTGGAGCCTACCCAGTTCGGCTTTGTTAAGGGCAGATCCTGCCTCTTAAACCTGGTCGATTTCTTTGAAACAGTCTCCAAGGCCATTGACGAGGGGAAGGTGGTCCACACAGCCTACCTGGACCTCTCAAAAGCCTTTGATACAATACCCCACTTGGGCATTATAGATAAGCTCACCAGCTTAAATATAACCCCCTATGTCACTAGATGGGTTGCAAACTGGCTCAAGGACAGAACCCACATGGTTAGAATTGCTGGAGCCATGTCAGACACCAAACTAGTTACAAGTGGCGTCCCACAAGGCTCAGTCCTGGGACCTCTCTTGTTCAGTATATATTTCTCGGAGGTACAGACCAACACGGAAGGACTGTGGCTGACCAAGTTCGCAGATGACTGCAAACTGGGCGCCATAATCGACTCTCCAGCCGACACAAGCATCCTCCAAAAGGGCCTCATAGAAACAGACAACTGGTGCCAGAGCCATGGCCTCAAGCTAAACGCCAAAAAGTGTATAGTCATCCCCTTTGGCAAAACAAAGTGCCCACAAATTACCACATAGGTGGTAATCCATTAAGTACAGAAGAAGTAATTAGGGACCTGGGGACCCAAGTTGATAGCAATCTCTCATTTGACAACCACATGGCCAAAGTGGTTAGAAAAACATTTTATATAGCCCACCTAATCTTGAAGAGATTCACATCTAGATCAGGGGAGGTCATCGTGCCTCTTTACTCATCCCTCATCAGGCCCATTTTGTGATGTACCTTAAACAAATTATTTTG
>NC_056737.1:1266050271-1266120271 GCF_019279795.1 Protopterus annectens | reverse complement strand
ATCCATGTCTGATGCACTTTCCACTATGGCGCCCAGTTTGCAGTCATCTGCAAACTTTGTCAGCCAAAGTCCTCCCATGTTGGCCTGTACTTCTGAGAAGTAGATGCCGAACAATAGGGGGCCAAGGACCGAGCCCTGTGGGACACCACTTGTGACCGGCTTGGAGTCTGATATAGTGCCAGCAACTCTAACCCTGTGGGTTCTGTCCTTAAGCCAGTTTGCAACCCATCTTGTGACACATGGGATTACATTTAAGTTGGTAAGTTTTTCTACAATACCCGAGTGGGGTATTGTGTCGAAAGCCTTTGCAAGGTCGAGGTAGGCTGTATGGACTGTCTTTTCCTCATCAATGGCCTTGGTGACTGTTTCGAAGAAGTCGACCAAGTTCAAAAGGCATGATCTGCCCTTGACAAAGCCAAACTGGGACGGGTCCAATGTCTGCAAGTCCCCTATATCTTTGTTTATGAGCTCCATTATGATCCTCTCCATAGCTTTGCAGACTAGACTTGTTAAGCTTATGGGGCGGTAATTACCAGGGTCCGTAGAGGCACCGCCTTTGTGCAGTGGGACTACAGTTGCCGTACGCCACTCCTTGGGCACGTATCCTGTGATAAGGCTGAGATTAAACAGCTGCCTTATGTGCGGGTTTAGTTCCTCATTGAGCTCGTGTAGCACACAGCCTGGGACACCATCCGGTCCCATTGATGCTGTGTTTTTAGCCTTAGAGAGAGCAGCCTTTACCTGCACATTTGAGATGTCTGGGAGGCTACACTCCGCTGGGATAGTTATCTCTCCTTTAGGGGGGGAGAGGGGGGGTGAAGTTTGCACTGAATCTGTCTGCCAGTATGTTCGCAATGTCTGTGGGTTTAGTGATTTTTGTATCATTTTGGACTAATTCTGAGCATATCTGGGAGTTTCCACCCAGGTTCCTAACATAGCTGAAAAAGGCCTTATGATTGTCTTTTGAATCCATGGCAATTTTTCTCTCAAAACTGGCCTTAGTTGATTTTATGAGTGCTCGTATTTTTTACTAAGAATGATCAGGGGTGACTTCCCTTTTATGGATTTTGTTTTATCATGTAATAGCTTTCTCCTCTTATTGTAAAGTTTGTTAATGGCTGGGGTCCACTAGACTGGACGTTTGCCCTTGGTGGAAAGAGTCTTGGTTTTATTTGGGATTGCCTGATCCATGCAGTCCTGGAGGTGTTTATAGAAGGCATTTGTAAGGGCTTCTGCAGCTTGGGTTGTGGTTTTCTCTGGCTCAGGGGCCTTGAAGGATACCACACCAGTCTTGAGTAGTGTGAAGTTTGTTTTAGAGAAGTTCTTCACTGTGGTCTTTTTTGTTAGGGGTGGGGGCGGGATGTGAATTTCCAGTGAGATTAGTTTATGATCAGATCTCACCAATGAGGGATATACTTCCGGTGCGGAGCATTTTGTCCCCATGTTTGTGATAATGAGATCTAGTATATTTTCTCCTCTCGTGAGAACAGTGACTAGTTGTTCCATGGCATTTGAATTTATGAACTCCAGGAACCATTGAGCTAGAAAGTTAGGGCTTGAGTAATGTTCCCAGTGCGTTCCGGTCTCCTTGGTGTGGATAGTTGGTTCAACATTTAGTGATATGACCTATTACATTTTCGAAATGCTGATATAGACCCTATATATATATATATATATATATATATATATATATATATATATAGTAGTATAGCAACAAACGGTAGTCTAACCACGATCACAGAATGAAAATTCAAATAATTCACTTACAAAGTCTCCGTAGTAAAAGTAAAAAAGAAGATTTATTCCATGGACAAACAAATGAGCGCTTTCGCGTAGTGTAGCCTACGCTTCTTCAGATATAAAAAACATACAAAACTCTCCCTTTTTTATACTAAATGTGGTGGGAAGAGTAACTTTAATTGAAAAACAATTATCTAATCAACTGATTTATCAAACTGTGAAAACTCACTAACAGTTGAAATAGCTGGATCATCAGTATCCTGAATAAGAAAACGCGCATTTAATATAAGCATAAATAAACACAGTCATCACCTTAAGACATTGTTCTTAATCATAACTAATCAATCTATTTAGGCAATGTTTTTTAAAATATACATAGCACTGCAAACCACTTAGTTTTATCCTAAGAGTTGATGTATTAATATTAAAATCTCATGCGTAATGGCTGTCAAGTGCATGAATACGACGTAAACACACTGAAACAGGCAGCCAGTAATGAAGCGTTATCATGCAGTGTAAGGTAGTTATCGAATGCATAAAATGCATTACAAACAGATTAAAACTAAGCGACTTTTAGCATAGTGTTATTGTACAATAAATTACACTTATTGGACGTATCTCTCTTTTTCATTGGGCACTATACCCTAGCTTAAATAAAGTACAATGTAAACAAGCTGAGCCTAACAGCCAGTAACGGAACTTAATCCTGCAGTAAATAGTGATCGTCTAATGCATAAAACGCATTATGGATAAATTATAGCTAACAGTTTTTAGTATGGCATTATACTATGATATAATGTATAATATACAACAAAGATCAATTATTAAGCACATCTCTCTTTTTCTTTCTCATAGGGCAATATATACTAGCCTAGATAAAATGAGAAATATGTGTGTGCTGTTTTTAACGGTTTCATAACTGTTGATTTTAATCTCGTTGCCCAAGTGAGGATCTAGTGTATAAATATGGATGTATATGACGTGCGAGATGTTACAAGTGTGATGTGTATCGATAGATGCGCAACATATTGATTGGTTGCTTAAAAGTTTAGCTGTTATACTATGTCAACTAATATGGACGTATAAACTACTGTTAGCCTCTGCAAGACATATGTTCATCCACATGCACAAACAAATGCCCATATATATCAATATTATAAAAAATCTATGACTTCATTAAAATTCTATAGCTTCATTAAGGTGCTGTATATAGGGTGCCTAGAAGCGCAGCCATATAAACCCATAAAACGCACTTTAAAAAACTATAACAATATTTTTTAAAAATAAATGAACAACAAAATTGCAGGCTTTATCTAGCAACATCTATAGAGCATAGAACATTATAATAAATGTCCTAAATAACAAGATGCAATGAAGCCAAGTATGACACATCAATGTGGACCATATGTATGGAGATCATAAACCTAGGTCATAGCTAATATTTACAAATACACATTCCTACTAAAAAACCTAATGTGTGTGTATAAACATAAAAATTTTAATACATAGACCCCTAAAGACATAGGAGTTGTATGGAAATCCTAATTATTGTTTTGAAAATCATGAAACTATAACATTATAAAATTGACAAAATATCAATAAAATAATGAAGAACTTCATATAATGTAAAACTCTTGATTATCGAAGGTATTAACCATTGTATATATGCTATTGACTTATAGAAACCTACATTAAATATATTCCAGTTGCATGATGGAAATGTGTTCAGGTAATGCATTATACTGACAAAATTTTACGTCAAAGATGTATATGACACTCTAATGTATTTCCCTGAAACACGGAAAGATGGGGATATTCTTATCTATGTATATAATTAGGTGCATTAAAGTATGGGCCTGATGGAGATAGAATTATTCAAACCTGGATGTAAATGTGCCCCTAGTTTCAATATCCAATTTAATTCAGCCTTGGCCAGCCTGTTCACTTCATCACCACCTCTTAGATTTAAAGCTACTACTTCTAACACTCGAAACTGAAAAGAATTGTGTGTAGGATGCTCTATCATATGTTTGGCCAGGGCATTGTTCTCATTGCCCTTCCTTATGTCATACAGGTGATTGTAAATCCTGTCACTAAGTTTTCTTTTTGTTAGGCCTACATAGAACGCTTCACAACCTAAGCAATGAGCAAGGTATATTACGTTCTTCGTGTCACAAGTAGCAATAAATCTAGGAAAGAACCTATAATTCATATATGGATGAAAATATTCCTGAGTGGAGGTGATATAACTACATCTGTTGCGGTTATTACATGGATAAGTTCCTAGATTGGTCCTATTGGGAGTAGTAATAGTTGTACCAGGTAATGAATCTTTACATAGAATCCTTTTTAAATGACTACAGTTTCTATATAGAAACCTGGGTCTTTCCCCTACTAGTTCTCTAGTTGTACCATCCATGGTTAGGACATTCCAGTTACGTGAAACCACCCCTTGAATGCTCTTAACATCACTCGTGTATTTAATTACATATCTGAGCAATTTGCCCGAAAAATGTGTGTTAAAATGTGTTCTACATTTATAATTATAGTTAATATTGGGAGTGGCAGGTATCCCAGGATCCAATACCATGGATCTGATGTCCTTCACCATGTTCAAATTATATCCTCTGTCTTTAAATAAAGATTCCATCAGATCAGCCTCTGTTAATAATAGATGCTGTTCTTTGCAGAGTCTCTTTATTCTCATAAATTGACTTTTGATAATACCAGAGAATATATATCTGGGATGCATGCTGTCATACTTGAGTATCGTATTTTTCCAAACTGATTTCCTATATAGGGAAGATGTGACTCGTCCATTATCACTAATTTTGAGTAACACATCTAAGAATGGAATAGATACTGCAGAACTTTTTTGTGTAAATGTGAGGAATGAAGTAGTGGATTCTATGTCTGACCAAAATAAATTGAACTCTGTTTGTGTACCTTCCCAAATGACTAGGACATCATCTACAAAGCGTTTATACACCTTAACCCTGCTGAACATGGGATGTGTAAATACATAGTTTATCTCCCAGTCTAAAACCACTAAGTTGGCGTATGAGTTAGTGCAGGGTGTGCCCATGGCAACACCCCATTTCTGCAAGTAACATTTCTCACCAAATACAAAGACGTTATTGTTCAACACCAAATCTAACAGTTGACAAATAAGAATATTTCTGTCACTACTATATGGTGATTCACTGGTGAGTATCTCATGGATGGATTGTATACCTGCATCATTAGGTATGCAGGTAAATAAATTTTTAACGTCTAAAGTGATGAGAAGGTATTCATGTTGATCAATGTTAAGTGTTATATTATCCAAATAATCTAGCAGCTGATAGGTGTCTCTCAATATAGATGGAAATGACTCAACAATAGGTTTTAACAAGTGTTCAATAAAGGTGGAGATGTTATAGGTTGCCCAATCCTCCCCCGATACAATGGGTCTCATTGGTATGGGGGCTATATCCTTATGGATCTTGGGCAAACCCTTTATGATGGGTAGAACTGGATTTTCAACATGAAAAAACTCGTAAATCTCTTTGCTAATCTGCCTACACATGACCAAATCATATAAGGTATCATGAATGTTGCGAATAATTTGATCAACCTCTTTGATATGTATTTCTTTATATGTATCTTGGTCAGTAAGCATAGAGAGCATGGTTGCTGTATAGTCAAAAGTATTCATTACTACTACCCCACCACCTTTATCGGCAGGTTTAACAATTATATCATTCCTGTGTTTAAGGTCATTGAGTGACTTATTTTCAAGTAAAGTTAAATTATAATATGCTGCCTTGTTTGCTTTAGTAGAGAAAAGGGTATAAAAATCTGTTTCACAAAGCTTCAAGAAACACTCTATGTGACCAGGCATATTGGGTATAAAGTTACTCTTGCGTTTAAACTGAAGTGGCTTGCAATCATTGATGTTAGCTTGTTGTTGATCTTTGAACAATAATTTTAAAGACAGCCTACGACAAAAGAGTCTTAAATCAATAAGCGTTTCACTCAAAACGCCAAGGCAAGCTGGAATGAAGTTAAGACCTTTGTTTAGGAGGTTAACTTCTGTATGATCCAAAACAACATCAGAAAAATTATAAACCAGGTCAGTCAATGCCTTGTTCTCCTTGTCTGTCCGAATCTTTCCCCTGATGGCTTGCTTTTTCTTGGGCCTCTGCTGTTCGATCGCCCCCTGTTTTGAAAATTCTGCTTGACTGGGTAAGGTAAAAAACGGGCATTGTCATTGGTTGAAGCCTTGGGTATGGCCCCAAGCACAGACGCAACGTTCTTATCTAGAAGTGCTAATTTATTAGGTGGAGGGGTATCAGTACCCATAGAATCAGCAGGGTTACTAATACCAGTTTGTGTTACTGACACAGGTTCTCTGTTTTCCAACAAACTTGGAGTAGATAAAGGTGAAATATCTCGTAAAGATGCAGTCAATGTATGGTTGTTCATTACACTCTTCGATGCCAAGTGATTGGCTGAAGAAACTGCTTCATTGCTGACATCAGTGCTATGAGTTCTAGGCCAAACAAAGATCTGGCCATATTGAAAGTCATTATGATCTCTCATTAACTTCTTTTGCTTGATCTGTTTAAGTCTAATGCTAAAAGCATTGACTTGCGTACAAATGTTATTCAATTTATTTATGCAAAAATCCGAATTGAAGCGCTCAATTAACTCTTTGTAAGTTGTATCTGCCTTGTTACGTAGCTCAATTTCTGATGGCTAAAAATACTGTATGAGTAGCTTTATATATCTGAAGCCCAAGTCTATATTCAAGTCCTGCCACTGTTTTAACAAAGTCGGGTGGTTATCCCCATAGGAGGGCATGCAAAAAACGTGCATCCCCCCTGGGTACCACCTTGAAATGTAGACAGGCTTCTAGATGTAGCCTTTGCCACACAAGGCGTTGCAATCTATACAAATCATCTTCAAATGATTTACTTAGAGTATAAAATTCATTTAGATTCTCACCATTGCTGGAAGTTCTAACAGCTTCTTTGGTATTCACAAAGTCCAGAGTCAATAAAGGGTTCCCATCATGATGTATAATGTTCTCCCATGAACTGGTGGTATCCCTCGTCTCCGGTCGATAGCGTAATTCAATATCTACTGTCTCCATCGTGGGCTTGGAGCTGTGACAAAACAGTAGAGGAAATCCAGAAAAACAGGAAACAGCTCCAATACTAAATAGACTCCCGTCATAAAACCAGCAGTAGTAGTATAGCAACAAACGGTAGTCTAACCACGATCACAGAATGAAAATTCAAATAATTCACTTACAAAGCCTCCGTAGTAAAAGTAAAAAAGAAGATTTATTCCATGGACAAACAAATATATATATATATTTTATTTTTTTTTTTTTTAGATAGATGCATGTATAAATATATTATTATAACCAGAATACTTACAACTTGCCAAAAACAAGAAATACACTTACTCTATGTCTTCCCTACTAGAATACCAGCACAAAACACACTTCTGCTTACTTGAGTGCAGGGAGTTGGTAACTGTGTGCACCAACTATCCACACCAAGGAGACCGGAACGCACCTGACCTGACAATAAATATGCACTTGTCCCACTTCCAGCCTACCTGACCATGTGCTCAGACCTTGCACTTCCTCTTTCCTCACTCCCTTAACTCTCCTCACCCTCAGCTTCCTTTACATCATTGCCTACCTCATCTTACAACCAGGCAGGTGTTTTGTTTATCTTTTCGGCTTTTCCCAGTTATGGGTCGCCACAGCGGAACTCCGGTCTGCTAATAATTGACAGTAGATTTTTTTATGGTGCTGAGTTGCCAGCCCGACGCCCACATGCCCATTCACACATGTCTTTTGGGGGCCACTCGACCGCGGCGAGGACATGCAGACTCCACACAAAAGGCACTCCAGCTGTGAATCGAACAGGAGAACGTCTTGCTGTGAGGTAACAACGCTACCGCTGTACCACCGTGGATTGGTTGGATTTATGTAACTTTGAGTGCATAAATGTGTTGGTTAGGGGCTTTAGTGTGTGTAAGTGTATGTTGTGACTGTGATATGTGTGTGTGTGAGGGACTGTAAGACCAGGCAGGTGTACATATACAAATACATTTCCCTGGCAAACACTGTTTGTAAAATATAGGGAAATACAATATTACATTTTTTCTTTTGCAATGTGCTAATGATGCATATAAGTTAGATGCATTAACAATTAACTATTATCATTGCAAAGAAGAGTTTTTTTTCAGTATTTTTGATTGTTCTCTTTTAATATAGCGTACCATTTAATAAGATAATTTTTACTTGTTTGGCTTGTGATTCTTATCTTTTTTTTTTTTTTTTTTTTTCAAAAAGGCTGTAAATTCTAAGGATAAACATAAGCCAAGAGAAGTGTAACCTTTTAAAGGTTCTGGTTGTGAAAGAAGTAATGAATGCTTCTCCTATAAAGTAAAGATGGCTGCAAGGGTCAGTAACAGTATTTGGATTCTCAAGGTACTCATTTTAGCGAAATGGAAGTGCAGAACCTTATGTTCTTCTACCTGTGAAACGAGTAAAGACCTGCAGGTAAGACAAAAGACAAACCCTCATTATAGAGCAAGCTATAAGCATAACATTTATTATGTGCATAGAAAAGACGTTCATTTAAAATGCTTGGAAGTGTGATGTGTAGTTATTTACTGAAACAAAATATTACCAGCAATGTTCTTTCTGACCTTTGCTGCAGAGTATGGGACCACTGCACCACAAAATAATTCACAAGTCAAAACATTATTGACAGTGTTTGCTTTATAGAGTGGATTGGGACCATGATGACAAGGAGAACACATCCTGAAAGTATGCAAACATCTTGGCTACCACAATATACCTGGTATAAATAGTCTTCTCACAAGTATTTTAATAGTCGAAAAGACACATGGGGGAGAAAGAAAGAAACATTGTTAGGGTCCAATATATTTTCTCTCCCTTAAGAAATTACCACCCTTCTCTGCCAGTTTCTCCATATGCTGAGAAAGAAAAACAGATAAGTCACTGTAGCTGTAACACCAAGGGAAACAATTAATAGTTCTTAGATCTGTAAAGTGCATGTGTCGATTTAAGAAACAAATCTAGGGGATTATGACTATGAAATCAAGTAAAAAATCTAATCAAGTCAGACTGCTTTCAATCTTTCATCAGTTCAAGCTTACAACAGTTGTTTGTGTCATGCCTTAGTATGCTGAACGGGAAAAAGGAAACATGGATGGGTAAACTTAAGAAATTTGGCAAAATTCAGAATAATAGATTCACGTATAAGATTCAAACAATTACACCTGAGAGACATTGGTATAAATCAAAGCTGCTGATCTGTAAACAAGAAGAAAAACTTATATTCAGTTCAGATAGTAGTTTAAAGGAAATTCTTTACATTTTCTAGTAGAGTAAGATCTTAGATTGTGGATTTATGCAGATAAAAACTGTGTACATGAGAGCTCTGACTCTGAAAGGGTGATGAACTGTTGATGTTTTTCCTTAAATATAGCACCTTAGAAAGCAGCACTACTGATAGTAGTTAGCTACTGGGCTTGCAGTTCAGGGACCATTGAGGAGGCTAGCTAAAATTCCCAGTTACTCCTAAGCACTTTCTGTTTAAGTGACCTGCTCAAGGACAGACGTTAGACAAATGCGTGTCAGACCCTGTAGTACAAGAACTAAACCTCACAGCCTTAACATTCTGTGCCAGCTGCCAAAGTAACAGTGATTGAAAAGTCTCCTTTCTGTGAAATGAAAGGGCTATGCTGCTTTGAAATATTGTAAGAGTGCCCAGTGTGTTCTATCCTTAGATAATCTTGCATAGGTTTTAGCTATTTCTGCTGAATACAGCTCTTGAACATGATAGAAATGTAGCAGGCTGGGTGATCCTAGCTGGTGATTGCATTTATTCATGTTAGAATATCATTAACATGTCAGAATTTTTACAGGCTCAGTTTCTTTCACATTCCTGTTTGTTCAGGTTTGTTTTAAAGCTTGTTCCTAAGCATTTACAAAAAGTTTGAACACAGTAGTATAAATGAATAAATAATACAAATACTGTGCAGTATAAATAATAGAAAATAAATGCTTGTTGAATGTTGGAATGTTGTTAAATGTTGAAAACACATTGAAAATAAAAATAAAATATAAAATATAATATGATTTTCTGATTAAAGCAGAGTAAAATTTCTGTCAAAGGCTAACATTTAGTTGGGGCATTTTATCCCATAAGTAATGAATCATCTAATTTAAAACTAATTTGACCCCTCAGCCATTTCCACAATTACAAGTTCTTTTCAAGCATGTCATGTAACACACCTGTGCATCGTAGTATCAAGCTTTAAGTGTGATTTAAATTTTATTTAGCGGTTCAGCAGTACATTAATTTTGAGAGTACCTCAAATTATTGATTCATGCATCTGAAGGATCTCTAACCAAAATTTTGTTGATGGCACAAGCTACAATATTTGATGAGTCTGTAGCAGGTGATTAAGGATTTGAGCTGCCAATGAGGTCTATCCAGTATTCCTGCTTTTTTGTGACTGGGCAAGTGATATAAACAATTATACCTAGAAATCATCACTGAAAATAGATGTTTCCTTAATGAGCTTGCCTGCTTACTTAAACAATGTAAAACATGTACTGTTGTGCCCCCAAGCTACCCATGGATACATGTGTAGGTGTGAACGGGGGGTGTATAGGTTCTAAGATGGGTTAGCACTCTGCCCATGATTAGTTTCTTTGCCTTTTGACCACTAAGTACCAAGATAGTCCCCCTGTCTCTCTGATACTGAATTATATTAAGTTATCACAGCATGAATGAGTGAACAAACAATTGAATGAATGACTAACTGAATGAATCCATGAGACAGTACAGGTTCACAGTCCAAATCTAATAATAATATTTATTTTAACACTGAAGGTGATTTCTCCTCTTTTTGACGGTAATCAAACATGCTGTTATGGCAGCAGCATTTCTATCTTGTGTGCACCCAATTTTCATAGCAGAGTAAGTGTTTTTGCTATAAATGTAGAAAAATAAGTTTTAATGATTTCTGGATTTGGATCACTTCTGTGTAGGATCTGGATAAATATTTTGCATTAAGACAGTACTAAACAGATCTTATTCACAACCAGTATCACCTATACTCTTTGTAGGAAAAAGAAGAATGTAATCAGAAAAAGAAACAGTTAACGAATCCATCCAAAAAATGGCATAATATGTCCACAGTCATATCTAAAATTAGAGGCAACAAATTTTTAATAAGAGAAATCTGGAAGATATTTAAACAAGACAAGCAATGCATGAACCAGAAGACAAGAATATCAACAATGAGAAACAAGCTATCAAGAACACTGCAGCCAAATCCAAGAAATAGCCAAAATAAGAGAAATGTGAAGGGGGGGTGGGTACTACAAGATAAGAAAAGCCTTTTCTTAGAAAAAATGCAGATATAGGAAAAGGAAGCAGATATGAGCATAAGAGTAGAACATAATGGAAAGTAGAAAACAGGATGTTACTCTGAAGAATCTTTAAGACTGGTGATGAACAGCAGACTACTTTAAGAGAAGCACAGAATTCTGGGAAAATGTGCAAATTATTGAAAAACAGACATTACATCAAGTGTATAGAAAATTGTGAAAGTGTCCACGTGCACACAAAAAAAGATATGAGGGCATAAATGACTGGTGAGACTAGAACCATAGTTAGCAGAGAAAACAAGACTATACATGAGATTTTGGTAAAATCATTAAGATGACAGAGAGAGAGAGAGAAGAAATTGACACAATCTCAGCAGCTATTGACTAGAAGTGCAACAGTGAGTGAGTGTCAATGAATGGGAGTCAGGAATGAAATGAAATTACCTGTGCAAACTGGGGGAAAAAAAAGAAATAAAAAAGTCAGTATAAAAATAAGAGGAACTTGGTCCTGAAAGCAGTTGTGAAAAAAAGATTAGGCAGACACAGCAGGGGGCAGGAATGGAATGGATAACAAAAGATTATGGAAAGGATTTGGGGTACTTAATATATTGGTAATGGACTTCCAAGAGCAGAGTGAGAGGGCAGTGGCACCACAAACTTAATGCTGAAATGTATCCTTAGACCACAGACTCCAGATACATAACAGGCCCTAGTCAGGCAACACCATTCAGGATTGTCTGCTGTTCTTCAGGCCATTCAAGGAGAAGGACATCAGGCTGCTAGAAGCAACCTTGACAAAATCCATCAACATGGTATCTGGGATACAGGGAAAGCATATGGCCATAGAGTAGAAGAGCTGGTGCACTGCTCACTAGACCACAAGATAGAGGGGCATACCATGGTTGTATGTTGGGAGATATAAAGGGGTTCCCTTAATGAGATGAACAGACAGGGAGGGGTGGCACAGGCAATAGACTGTACATTTAAATACTACCCGAATTTGTAAAAACATTTCTTCATGGAAAAGGCTGAGAATTTAGAGACTGCACTAAAAACATAGGTTCATAGGTAAGTACTAGGCTATCTGTCCAAGGGCATTTATAAGCCTAGCCAGAATGTGTTGGCTTTTGCCACCACCTTAGATTAGTTCCCTGTGCCTCTGCCCAGCAGAGCCATTAGTTCCCTGCGCCACTGTCCAGCAGAGCCACTGCAGTGATCCCCGGGGTAAATTTTCTGTTTCCCATCCACCTGTCAAGGTTTCCCTTGAAGAGTGTTAGTGAGGGGCTCTGCCTGATGTATATTGGAATCCTGTTCCGAAGCACGGGGAGTCTCTGGGACAGGAATCTATCCCTCCAGCATGCCCTATTTATCATTGTGGTGAGGTTTATATCTCTAGAGCATGTGGCTCTCTGGGATTTGTTTTTTTTAGGTGGAGCATGTCCATCAATTCTGGGTTGGATATGGCCTTGTATGTCAGGCAGAGATCACCTCTGAGTAAGCGGTATGCAACCGAGTACAGCTGGAGTTTCTTAAGTTGGGCTACATAGGGCATCTGTTTGAGGCCAGTAATCCTCTTGTTGAGGTACTTTTGTGGTCTTTCCAGCTGTTGCAGGTGTCTTGTAAGGTACATCCCAAATGGGGCATTGTATTCTATGATGGGTCTAATGAGTGATGAGTAGAGAGGCACAATAACCTCTTTTGTTCTAGATGCAAACCCTTTTGTGATTAGGTGGGCCACATAGAAGGATTTTCTAACCACCTTGGCAATATGATTATCAAAGGAGAAATTACTATCTACTTGGGTCCCCAGATCCCTTATTACATTTTCTGTATTTAGGGGACTGCCACCTATGTGGTAGTTTGTGGGTACTTTATTTTTTCCAAAGGGGATGACTATGCACTTTTTGACATTTAGCTTGAGGCCATGATTTTGACACCAGGTATCCATCTCAGTGAGACCCTTCTGGAGGGTGTCTGTATCAGCCGGAGAATCAATTATGGCCCCTAGTTTGCAGTCATCTGCGAACCTGGTCAGCCATAGTCCTCCTATGCTTGCCTGTAGCTCTGAGAAGTATATACTGAACAGGAGGGGCCCTAGGACTGAGCCCTGGAGGATGCCACTTGTAACCGGTTTAGAGTCGGATGTAGTACTTGCAACTCTCACCATGTGGGTTCTATCCATGAGCCAGTTGGCAACCCATCTCATGATGTATGGGTTTATGTTCAAGCTGGTGAGCGTGTCTATAATACTAGAATGGGGAATGGTGTCAATAGCCTTTGCGAGGTCTAGGCAGGCTGTGTGGACCTCCTTTCCCTCATCTAATGCCTTGGTAACTGTCTCAAAGTAGTCCACCAGGTTTAGGAGGCATGATCTGCCCTTAACAAAGCCAACCTGGGTAGGGTCCAAGGTCTGGAGGTTCCCAATGTCTCTGTTAATGAGTTCCATGATGATGCACTCCATAGCCTTACAGACCAAGCTAGTCAGGCTTATAGGGCAATAGTTCCCGGGGTCCATTGTGGCTCCACCTTTGTGGAGTGGGATAACTGCTGCTGTGCGCCACCCTGTGGGTACGTAGCCTGTAGAGAGGCTGAGTTTGAACAGTGTTTTTAGGTGAGGGGTTAGTTCATTTTGGAGTTCTTGTAAGACACAGCCTGGGACACCATCCAGTCCCATTGAAGCTGTGTTTTTGGCTTTGAATAGGGCTGTTTTAACCTGTTTATCGGTGATTGATGGGGCCCTACATTCTTCTGGTATGGTTATGGGCCCTTTAGGGGGTGAGAGGGGGGTAAAGTTTGCACTAAACCTGTCTGCCGGAATGTTGGCAATATCAGTCTGTTCAGTGTATTTTGTGGCATTCTGCACTAACTCAGAGCAGATCTGAGAGTTTCCACTTAGGTTCTTGACATAGCTAAAGAACGCTCTGTGGTTATATTTGGAGCCAATGGCAATTCTTCTTTCGAAACTAGACTTGGATGATTTAATAAAGGATTGTAGTTTCTTGCTGATACTGATCAGGGATGTCGTTCCTTCTTGGGATTTTTACATGTACTGTGAAGAAAAATGCATTGAAAACAGTATGGAACAGGTGGCCAAAAAGTAAAGGGCAAAAGTGGGATGGAGGGGAGATAGAATATTAAATAAATTTAAAGGGAGTCCTTGATAGCATGCCTTCTTCTGCAACAAAGCAAATGCAGTGTAATGTAATGCAATGTACTATAAAACAGGATGCAGTAGTTGTCTAAGTAGCACAGATATGTTGACTTTGACAGCAGGTGATAATGGCTTCATCCATTGAGTCTGCTTACTTGCATTTGTCTGGGAAAATTTCATACCCTATTAAACCACCAGGAAGAGAGCTATATATGGCTACCACCTTAGCTTTGAAAAGAAAAAACTCGCTTCCACCTGTGTGTGTGTGTGTGTGTGTGTGTGTGTGTGTGTGTGTGTGTGTGTGTGTGTGTGTGTGTGTGTGTGTGTGCGCGTGTGTGTGCATGCGTGTGTGTGTGTGTGTGTGTGTGTGTGTGTGTGTGTGTGTGTGTGTGTGTGTGTGTGTGTGTGTGTGTGTGTGTAAGCACTCATCTGTGGGCTCATGCATGTATGTCTGTCTGTCTACATATAAATATAGAATTTCATAGATTTATGGTTATCACGTTCTGTTGGTCTGCAATGATTCAGTTCATTGAGATCATTATACTAGAACCTGGTGAATGAAAACCAATGGATGTGGTATTCTTTGGCTTCAGTAATGCCTTTGACTCACTCCCATACATGAGACTGATAGGCAAGCTGAATGTCCTTGGAGTGTTGTAAAAGGTAAAAAAAATGGGTGGAAAGTTGCTGAGTGACAAGAAAGAGGGGAAACAGAGAAAGATGAAGAGTGAAGTCACACAGGAGACGGTCATCAGCCCAGCTCGATTCAGCAGCTCCATGTCAGGCATCACGAGAGCAGGGAAGATATAATAAACCATTTTGTAAAACATATTAAGACAACTGGGGCAATGGAGGATGAAGCAAATCTAAAATGGATTTAAGGATAATAGTACAGTGAGTAGAGAAATAAAATGAGATTTAATGCATAAAAGTACAAGGTACTTTACCTAGTGTCCACCAGCCTCAATGAAATACTGCTCAGCAGAGTCACCTTCAATAATGCATCCCAAGAAAATCATCTTAAGGTAAGAGTGAAATATGCAGACAGAATTATACCACCTGCACTAAGTAACACTCTGTAGTCAGAGTCAAAGTTGGTAAATATATATGTGTGTATGTATATATATATATATATATATATATATATATATATATATATATATATATTTAGTGGGGGATAATGGTTTTGATGTCCTGCATTTTCAATCTTTAGACCGTTCACTATTGTGATCATTCGATCACGTAATATAGACCCTCCTCTGGGAGAGAATTGACATTACAAGTGGAAATGTTACACCACCATTGTTCAGTTTGCTTGTCAAAATACAGCTGAACTAGCCAATATAGTTCTGATCTCCTTACAGTAGAAAATAACTCAAGTGAGTTGAAAGTCATCAGATAAAAGAATCACCAGAAAAACATGGATGTAGGATGAGAAATATGAGTTTTGTTTGGAACAGATGAACATCTTCATCACAAAGGAAAGGAAATAAAGAAAGGATATGATGTGGGTACCTAATATAATGAGGATTTACAGTGGTGAAACAAATTTAACGAGGAAGGCTCATCATTTTTCAGATTGATGGTACAAAAGTCTACATTTTTAAGGTAACTCTTCTAAGAAAAAGGTTTTGGTTGGATGTAACAAACTATCAGTGAGAATTGTAGACTTTAAAGCATAGGTGACATCCAAAGTGTCGGGGATATATGGCTTGTTAGGACAAAAGACATGAGTAGGACTAATATAGAGTGCCAGCTACACATAAAGGATCACATGACTTAAATAATATTTGTCTTTTTCCACATTATTAATATGTAATCTAAACAAATTAATAATATAGAGAGTAATAAAGGAGAACTTTGGTAAAAAGCCCATTCTGAGTTGTACTACAGAGAAGGTAAGAAATGATCAATACATGTTGAATGAGACACAATGGATCATGAGGGCAGCATGGAGTTCAGAGTTTCAGCAACCACTTTCTAGTTTGTGTGTATGAAATGTAGATGATGGTGGACATGTCATGAATGATTACCACCCATCAGTGGTCGATAGGGGATTTACTCACCACCAGTAGTTTTATACTTTTAAAAACAAAAACAGTCAAAAAGAAAGGGGAATCATACTTTATATTCAGGGTGTTAGTCTCCCCATCATCCCATATTCCCTTTCTTATGGGGTATGAAATTGCTGACTTTCATACAGTTGTACAGTTATGGAGTTAATGCACTCACATCTATTTTAATATCTGTATCTGTATCTATATCTATATATGCATATAGATATAAGAATGGTTAATGAGTACCAAAATCGTATGTACACAACTTCTATATTAAAAACCAACATCCACATCTGATGTTTCTCTTTAATGAAATGAGTATTAGTATACATTTCCTGAGATATCTTAAAATTGCCTTTCTCCTGCAACATGCCTGTCAATATTCCAGACACCTTTCACTTGTTCATTTTCTAAGATAAGTGCTGTTCTTTAGTGTAATATGCAGGATATAAAAGGATTGAACATGTGCTAAATATTTCAGGAAAGAAAAACTTACAGAATTCTGAATGTAATGTTTGTAATCAAATATCTCTGCTTTGCTTAAGTAATAAAGCCAGCAAACATTATACCTTTGTTTATTTTCATTTATTTGTTTATTAACTTAATTACTTACATTCTGTTGACTGTGCTGATCCTAGTATTAGGCCTGTGGCCTGGTTTTATGAGACATATGGTGGTATTTATGTAGTCTAAAATAAATATGGCCATGACCTTAGGGAAATGTTCTTAGTCACTACAGTAGGGGTTTCTGATGTCTAATGTGGAGAATGACAGCAGAGTTCTGAAAATCATCAGAGTGACGTAGGAGGAAAAAGATGCAGACTGTGTATTAATTTAAGAACGTAGTAAACTGAAGAATGGCATTGTCAGCAAGCTAAAGATTTTGATTCAAATGACAATGCAAACCAGAAAACAGTGGCTTCACAGGTCAAATCTTCAAATGGAGAAATACAAACTAGTGAGTATGCACTGCACGTGGAAGAACATTATGGTTCATAGGTTCATAGATTAGTACTAAGCTAACTGCCCTTGCGAGCCACTTTAAGCCTAGGCAATTATCCCTTTGTGAGATTCAAACCCTGCACCTTGAGTTTGAAAGCAAACACCTTAGCCATTAGGCCATCTTCCCAACCCCAACATATGGTGATGTATTGTTGCAAAAAAAAATGTATCTGGATACCCAAGAAGACTATCACAGGGCATTGGAGGCTGCTGGAGTGATGGTTTCAGGCATCCTGGACTTCAGCAAGTAAGTAAAACAACTGGAGCAGAAAAATAACAGAAAGTAAGTACTGTCTGATTTTGTTGTAAAGCATAACAATGTGGTTCAACCTGCTACAATGCAAAAAAAAAATGTACTCGATTATTTTTAAACTGTGACTTGAATCATCTGAGGACTACTTAATTGCCAATATCACTTTCATTAAAGAAAAGCAAAAACCTTCTATTATATGTGTGTGTGTGTGTGTGTGTGTGTGTGTGTGTGTGTGTGTGTGTGTGTGTGTGTGTATATTTATATATATATATATATATATATATATATATATATATATATATATATATATATATATATATGGTTTACTATTACAATTTCGGGACTGAGATGTCCGCAGGTGGAAAATTCGAAACACAGATGTTAGACTTTTCACCTGACTGAACATCTCAATGTCCGAAAGTTTATATTAGCAAATACACTGTGCATTCACTAATATAAACTTGAGGAACTGTAGAGAGATTGCGGTGCAGTGTAGTTTGGGGAATTCATCTCTTTCCTCAATGTAGCATGATCTCAGAGTTGGAATATATAGTTAGTAGGGGGGCTGCAGGGGAGCTTGCCCCCACCTGCAAAACCATGATGTTAGGTATAGGAGTGTACTTTACGTTAGCTCCTATATGGACATCATGTGATGTTTTCAAAAACAATGTTGTCTGCTGAATTCGATTAGCAGATCCGACATTGTAACTTGTTCTATTTTTTTTACTTTCAAGGTTTACTTTCGATATGTCTGTTGAAAATTATTTTGACATTTGAGATATTGATAGTAAACCTACATATATATATATATATATATATATATATATATATATATGTGTATATATACATATATTTAACTATGCCTCACTTCACATTAAATGGGATGAGAGTTTAGACACCTCATTCAGAAACCCTTAAGTGCTACAGACTTTCTGGATGAATTATCAATGATGCAAAGATGGCAGTTTGTTCTTGGAGTAAGAACATTGTTTGAGTTTATTATAGCTACTTTTATTATTTATTTCTGACTGTTACACCCGCCAAATGGGTTTGGCATAATTTAAGGTCTTTACCTCATAGCCACAAGGTACAGGGCTTGATTCTGACCTTGGGTTACAAACTAGGTTTAGAGTGAACCTTCAGTGCAGTTAGCCCTAGTCTTCACCTATAAAACAAAGAAGACTTAATGATCTAAACAGCCAGCAATTTTTGATGACATTGTATCCATAGTTGCTAGAAAACTTTTTTGTATTTGGGATGGAGGCAAATGTATTGCTGCATCTCTTTTGCTAAATAATGTACTTACTGTAAAAATTCACAGTACATTATCTGAAGTTGTGTGATAAACTTTTTGCAAATATAGTAACCATTTTCTTCATGGAATATGTAAAGTGTGCACATGTGAAGCATTAAAATGTGAAGAAAGCAATATATGATATAAAATGTTATATACTGGCCTAGATTGAGCCCGAAATTGAACAGTACTGTTCAGTGCACTACCCTGCTAAACAAATATAAATAAATATCTGAGACTTTTTTAATTTCAAAAACAATGGATATGGTAAAACTGAATGTGGAGGGAAAAGTAGTGAGCACTCTTCAAGATCTTATTGCAGTTTTATTACAGTCTGGCAATCCTTTCTCTTATTAAGAGAAATAGAAATAAGAGGCTTGGTAAATGATGGATTTAACGGAAAAGTATGAAGTAAATATTCAAGATGATGAACATAGTGCCTTTACCAAAAAACAAAAAAATATATGAAGCAGAAAGGGATGGTTGAAGAAAATAATTCAGAAGAAGAAAAAAAGAAGAAAATAATAAAAATGACAGATAAGTCTTCCATGGTTAGAACGAGGATAAGGAAACGGAGACAAAATTTATATATATATATAAACAGTATGATGGAAAATGATGGCTAGTCTTTTGGGTTTAAACAAGTAATACATCCAGATTTAGAAACGTTAACAATTGATATTTGAAACATGAAAGGGCATGAAGGCAAGGAAAAGGTTTTATGAAACTTTCATTGGCTAATATTAAATGTTCTGCGATTTTTATAAGGGTATATGGAAGAGATTGACTCAAGTATGACCAACGTTTTGAAAGCTGAAGATAACAGGGAAATAATTACTGGTATTTGGTTGGAGAAGGAAGTTACACTATATTTACTTGTTTTGTAACCACATCAGTGGAAAAGAGTGTAATTCCATGGAGAGTACAGGGGAAGCTTGTCTGCATGCCAGAGGGAATTTTTGTGAATCTTACACTTTGTCATAATTGGTAAAGCAAATTGTTGAATGTTGACATAAAAAGGTCACTTGGTTTGTATGTATTGACATTTCAGAGCTTGAGAACTGTATATGTTGTATTCCACGCACATTAGTTTTCATATGTGGGAATCAGATTATTATTGTTATTATTATTATTATTATTATTATTATTATTATTATTATTTGAGGGAATTATTTATTACCGGTCTTCATAGGGAACCCTAACACTGTGCTGTTTGGTACACCACTTTTTCCTTACTTTAATGGCTTTAATCACTTCTTCTGGTAAAGGTATCCATGGATTCACATACTAATGTTGTTCATCACATTATTATATCACATCTTTCTATCTTTCTCTATATCATCAATTTTATTTTTTATGTTGCTAGTCTTTTATGATATTTTTTCATCATTTGCATATTTTTTCTCTTTTTCTTATTCTCATCTCCCACAATTTGTTGTACTTAAACATTCTCACTATGCAATTCTTCTTCTCTTCCTTCAACCACTTTAATACTCTATACAAGTTTAAAGCCCTTCATCTTCACTCATATACAACAGACCTCTTTTCACTGGTTTTAATCTTGAATCCCATATGAAAGAAACCACCAACTGCACAAGTTTATTTTTATATTTTACTGGTATCATATAAACATTTGACATATAAGCTATTCTTCCCATTAATACAGAATTAACCAGACAAAACTTTTTCCTGAATGTTAATCTCTACTTCCTCCACAGAAAACATTTTTTTAATTTGTTTTAACAAACCATTCCCTTGTGTCATAACTACATATTTTCCCCAAATTTTATTCCTACCAAAGACAGTTCATTCATTGAATAACACACACCCTGAAGTTTCACATCACCTAAACCCTTACTTTTATTTTTATTCAGGATTATTCCCTCATCCATATTTTGCTCTTAGTAACTACAATATCCTCTATGTGTGTCTGAACTATTGGATTCACCACCTCCTTTTTCATCACATATCTAGCGTCTTTCATTGTCATAAGATACTTCATTCACTATTATCACCAACAATATTGCAAACAATATTCCACTCATGGGACACCCTTATCTTATACCACGCTTCATGCATACTTTTTACTCTGCCACCCAGTCACTAACACTCTCATTCTATTATTCTGACATGTTGACATACATACTCTCCTAATTCTGTTACCTGTCCTGTACTTTTCCACAACATCCCACAAAGTAGCATGTCCTATTGTATTAAATGCCTTGCAAATATCAAATACCATAAGTTTCATATCCTCCCTTTTTCTTATAAATGGAATTGTAATACTGCAGTGCACTATACAAGTTTAAAGAAGCAGAATAAACAAGTAGATTTAGTAACCCAAATTGTGGGTACATATTATTCACTGAATGAAATATATTTGCTAGGAATGAAATTTCGAAAAATATCCACAATTTCTCTCACATCTAATTACAATTCTTGATATCCTTTCTGTTTCATACTATATCGATACCTGTCTATCTATATCTGTCTATCTACATAGATATATATATATATATATATAGTTATTTATATATATATATATATATATATATATATATATATATATATATATACTTTTTCCATAATATCCCTCATTCTTCCTTCCATTCTCCTCTGTATGATTCCCATAAAAAAATTATAATTTGTATTATTTAGTGTGATGCATCTCCAAGTTTTTATATCATTGTTATCATCTTTCTTCCATATAAAGTATCCCAGTACATAACACTTCATAAGCAAACTCCTCCTTTCAACCCTTCATTCAGTACATTTACAAAACACTTTCTTTGCCAGTCCATCATTTTTTTGTACATTCCATACACTGTACTATCTGGGCCTGATCCTGAATCAACATTTACTTTCCCAGGTACTTCATCCAATTCAATAATGGTAATTTACTTTTCAAATCCTTCCTTAATTCGTTCTTTAAATTTCTCTACTTTCCATTGTCCCTTATTTTCTACATGCTTTACTTCAATAAACATTCTTTGTTCTTGTCTTCTTTTTACCTCTCCTTTTACATGTTTAATTTCTCTCATTATACTAATATCATCCTTTGTTATTTTATCCAAATACACTGATACCACCTCCTCCTTTGCAATTGATATCTCTGCCTAAACAGCAATGCCTTATTTTTTCTCACTTTCTTTTATATATTTCTTTCTCCCTATCACAATACTCTTATATTATTCTCTAAATTTTCTAATGCATTTCTATAGACTTTCCAGTACTTCACTTTCTCTTCTTTCTTACACCATCCTGCCACTGAAAAAACACTTTGTATACATCTTTTTTAAGTTGAGTCTACCTCTTACACAGGGTTTTATAGATGTCTCTCATGGTTATATGATCTTTTCATAACTGCAATAGTCCCCGCTATCCAATCTCATCCCATAATTTCTCATTTATTCTTTTTATTACCTTTTCTGTTTTAATATACTCCCTTTCTTCCGACACCTCCATCCATATTGCTAAATGGTCTGAAAAACCCATCACAACTGCATCACCATGCTCTACTCCCAAGCCTTCCGACAACACAAAATCAATTTCAGATCCAAGTCCCCCCTTCTATGAGTCCAGTGACTTTTGTTCCACATAGGTAATTTTCCACATTTTAACACTTCCTGTAATGTTCTTACATTTTCCTTCCTTTTTAAGTCCTCCCCTTAAATCACAATTAAAGTCCTCACCTACTACAATTTTAATGTTAACCACTGCATAATCTAATATTGGATGAAACAGATTTTCTCTTTCCTTAATAGTTATATTTATGCATATAATGCTATAATTTTATAAGCATGTTCTCTCCACCTCACATCCACAGCAATTAGCCTTCCCATCCTTACCAAAGTTACATCTAGTATTTTTACTTTTTTACACAATACAGACACTTCAGAATAACTTTCACTTCCTAAGTTCCATGTTATTTTTCCATCCCACATTTTGTTCTGTTTGCAGTCTTTCTTCACTAATCAGGAATCGTACATCCTCTCACAGAATAACATTCACATCTTCTTTATCACACCATTCCAGTATCCCTGTCCAACTTACAGTATTAACAATATTGTTCACATTTACTGAAAGTACTTTAACATTGTTGCCTTTCCTTATTTTTAAGTTTAGAGGAAATATTTTTAATTTGTTGTTTTCTTATTTTTTACTCTTTTCCCTTCTGAATGTATTTTGTTGGGTTTATGTAGAAGCAATCCTTGATCCTCAGAATTAGATTTTTCACTGGCTAGAAATTATTAGTGTCCTTTCCTTCTCCTGTCCTCTCTTTCTGCATGCAATCTCTCTCATCCTTTTCTCCTGTACAGTTTCTTCTTCATCTAGCTTACCCTCCTTGCCAGTCTTTCCTTGTGAATGTTTCTTACCTTCCCCTTCTTTTTTTCATTATTTACTGCTTGCTCTTGACAATCCTTCCCCAAACATCCCTTTTTTTACACAATCTGCATTCAGCCGCACTATGTCTTGCTGCATGTCCTTTCTTCACATACTGGTTACATTGTATTTTGTCACAATCATTAATTAAATATGTAAAGTCCCCACAAAACAAACATAATTTAGGCATATTTTAATGTCCGTCAATGATCACCCACAAAATAATACTTGCAAGTGTTTTATCATATTTGTTTCACATTTCAAAACAGCTTCCAACCTCTACCCTCCATTCCATAAGTTTTTGTTATAGCTCAACAGTTTCACACAAACCCTGCATGCATTTTTTAACATCCCTTCTTTGTGTTTATCAGTTCTAAACTAAAAAACAACTTCTTTTTACATTTAAGTTACTACCAGAAGGCAAATAATGGTTCAACAGATAAATGTCCTTATTTTGTCACAAAGTTCCAGAAATGTTATCATCAGACATAAAGTTTCAAATGTTAACTCACAAAACTTTTCTGTCCCTATTTGTCCCGGTCCCCTTCAAGAAACACATTACACCAAATGACATTTGACGACCTTTATTAAATTTCCATAAACATAAATGTTACTCAATATTCATTCATTTCAACCAAACATGATACAGATGAAATAACATCCATGTAACACTATCTTAGGACATGACAGCGTAAACCTGCTCATCATGATCAGTAAGCAGCATCCATACCTCCACTCACCTACTTATGAAGCAGCGTACCTGCTCACTTCCATTACCATTTATCGGTACTTATCAAACAGTGTAACCACTCACTTTCATTACCATTTATTGCATTATACCATCAATCCAATAAGCAGCTTCACCCGTTTGTTTATATACTTATCAAGCAGTGTAACCGCTCACTTTCATTACCATTTATTGCATTATACCATCAACCAAATAAACAGCTTCCTCCACTTACTTATGTACTTGTCAAGCAGAGTAGCCGCTCACTTTCCTTTTCCAACTTATTGAATTGACCATCCAGCACCAGAGGGGGAACAGAAGAGGGCAAGCTTGCCCCTCTTCTCTGCCCACCAGCCTGATCAGGCTGTTTCCCCTCTCTGCAGCAAACTTCCAGCAATCTAAACACCATTAAGGCATCTGGCCAACCATCATCCAACCATCATTTGGTGTACCCCATCCCCACTAACCAAGGTGGATATAGTTAACTCCTAAAACCCTATCATATAACAAAATAACCAGTTACCAAAACTGCTGAAAACAAAACACTGACCCTTCACCTATGTTAAGATAACCTAGCATACCCACTGAACATGAACATCCACACCAAGAGAATACATACCCTTTTAGCCCACTTCCTTCAAAGCTGAAGTCATGGCTCAACCTGAATAGATTGACAATCTATAACCACAACAAAAACCACAAACTATAACCCCTTGACCTCAAAATCGACACCCAGTCAAACAACTAGTATCAAGTCTCATGCCAGGACCCTGTCAACTGTAGCATATCAGCTTAGCCCTCTAACTACATAGTTCTGGATATGCAACAACTCAGTTACCGTAGGGGAATAGTCTAACTCCAAAACTTTAATGTCCTATCTGTAGATGAAGCAGTGTACCCGCTCACTTCCATTACCATTTATTGGTACTTATCAAGCAGCGGAACCACTCACTTTCATTACCATTTATTGCATTATACCATCAACCAAATAAACAGCTTCCTCCACTTACTTATGTACTTGTCAAGCAGCGTAACTGCTCACTTTCCTTTTCCATCTTATTGAATTGACCATCCAGCACCAGAGGGGGAACAGAAGAGGGCAAGCCTGCCCCTTTTCTCTGCCCTATCCAAACTAAACATAACCACATCCCAAATAATAAAATGAGGGAGGGAGGGTGGGTAACAAGTTCACGCCAAAATGTGACTCCTAATCCAGTTACACTTGCCTAACATCCTTTAAGCCCCTCCCTACCCCTACCTCACTTCTTCCCAAACCTCATCTATTCCTATTTAACCATATCCTACCCCTATCCTCTCAAATCCTGTTACTCTAACCCCCCACCTTGAAGATGTCCCTAGACAAAATGGTCTGTTTCAAACCTCATATGTGTAAAACATCAAATTTCTTGAGCTTTTAAACCCAGAATAGTTACTAAATTGTCACATGGATATTATCTGTTTAGTACAGTGTCATTTTGTGTTCTTATTCTCAAAGTTGGTCTTCTTTTCTTTTTAAAAGCAGTTTTACTTACCATTTACTGTTGCTCTCCTTCTTTGTCTGCTGTCACTGCTGCATGTTTTAATTATGACATTCTTTTAACTTTTTCTTACTGCTGTATAAGTTCTAACTGCTGCATTCTCGGCTGCCACATCACCTGGTTCCTTTTCCATATTACCATCCTCAGCATTTCTGAAAGATTTATTTGCCATCTCACTCCATGAAACAGTACAACCTTGTCCTGGGTCATCCTACTCAATTATTTTCAACAGAACAGAACAGAATCTACAAGTCTTCCGATGCCTGTTCTGTTATCTTTACCAGCCCGACAGATTCACTTGCTCTGCTGCTCATTGATATCACCCAGCACACAGGAATCTGTTTGTATCCTAATCATTCATATCAAGCACATTTTTTTCCAAATTTATATTTTCCACTTCGAAAGTCTCCATAGCTTGCCTCTATTCCTCCGTGTTGCTGCTTCTGTTAGGCCTGTTCCTTGCTGCTAAAGAAGCCCTCTGGCACCTTATAGCAGCTCCAAAAAGTAGTAGAAGTTCTTCAATGCCATGGCCACATTTCCCCCTCGTAAAGTACCCATTGAGTTTCCCCTGAAAAAAGGCCACTAACCTAGTGGTACTAACCTTGTCAACAAAGGATAACAATGGAGAAACCAAGTGGTTTTGTTGAGGAGAAGTTAATAGTGCAGGACTTGTTTGAGTCACAGTTTACATGGCGTTTTAGGGTGTAATGCTGTTACTTAATGGATTTTGTCTGGAAATAGTATGACGAATATCATGTATAAAAAATGAATTTGTAGATATGAAGCTAAGATCAGAAAAATGTTGAGGGAAAAGTAGAAAGCTAGTAAAAGAAATGAAGTTATTTTGAGCAAGATGTTTTAGCTTTTAAAACATCATGTGAATGGGAAATTGAAGATATGAAACATACAATGTGCACTTTTGAAAGTAGATATTAAAAGGAGTTCCTTATATTCATTGAATTATCTCAGCATTTTTATTTTACTTCATAATAAGTGATACACATATACACATACACACACACACACACACACACACACACACACACACACACACATACACACATATATGTGTGTGTGTGTGTGTGTGTGTGTGTGTGTGTGTGTGTGTGTGTGTGTGTGTTGTGTGTGCGTGTGCGTGTGTGTGTGTGTGTGTGTGTGTGTGTGTGTGTGTGTGTGTGTGTGTATACACGTGCGTGTGTTGTGTGTCTGTCTGTGTGGGTCTGTGTGTATATTAACAAAATGAATGAGTGAATATATTATAACACTAATAAAGATGTACTGTATGTGTTTGCCATGATCACATCTCTGAACTTTTTTAATATGTATTGATAAAAAAAGTCAAACTTTAAACTAAACAGAATAATGACCCAGCAGAACAAACCTGATGTTGGCTCATTTTTTATGGTCATAACTTAGTATACAATTAACTGTCTTATTCAGAAAAAAAAATGGCATTCATACCCTGGAAACTTAAGACATTAATGCTCATTTATGCATTGCAATGCATTGCTTGCAATTGCGTATGTTTGTATGCGTGACTGTAAAGTCACATGAAAAGGCTATAGATATGGCCTGCAGGAAGGACTTCTTACAAAAATCATGATAAATGATGTGGTTTTACATCCATCTAGACTGAATCTGCCTTTTTATACAGCATGTCTCTATGTAACAGCTTGGCATGACACGTAGGCTGTCACTGCTAAAATATATTATAAGCAATGAATTCTAAACAAAATGTTGTTGTTGATTTTTTCTCATTTGAAAATGGTAGTCTGTTTCTTGATACTAACAGCTTTCTTCTTCCAGCATAGCAAACTTGAAAGCAACAGTATTTCACACAAAGCATGTGTTCTTTTTACTAGAAAAAAATTACAAGAAATGCTGACAGGTGCTACATCACAAAGGACCTCAGATATAGCTCAGTAGACTGTGATATGCATGGTGTGTACTGTGTGCGTGTGAGTGTGTGTGTGTGTGTGTGTGTGTGTGTGTGTGTGTGTGTGTGTGTGTGTGTGTGTGCGCATTCTTATTTGTATTCGTGTCTTTTCAGGAAGTAGTGAACCAAATAACTGAGCTAAATTTTGTTTTTTTATTGTTTGTAGACTTCCACTGTGCTATTAGATTCCATTGTTATAGTGTAAGCTGACTGCAGTGCATGCAGTAACATTATTATATTAAAACTGGTAGTGCAGAGAAATGTACCATCTTTGTCTTTCCAACACTACAATCATTAGGATATAGCGTCATGGAACCTATCCAGCTATACATGTAGAATTCCCAGAACTCCTTGGAAAATTCTAAGCATTTGTAAGGAAAGTCAAGAAATACTGTGCACTTGTATACAGTTCGGCAGCTTACTTGGCCCTGCCATAACAATCACTTATCTGGGTTCCATGGTATTTTGTCAAAACCTTGTTCTATGCAAAGTAAGTCTATAGAAAACAGCCATCAGCTCACATTTGGTACAAAATGATTTCTTGTAGATAAAAAGCTTCTGATATGCCCCCAAACATTATATAATCAATTTAACATTGCTGCACCTTGGGACTCAAACAAAACTCTAATAAAAATAAAAATATTTGATTAGTGTCTTTCAGAGAATTGTTATTATGCAAACAGTTTCCATTTACTAATAAATTATTGTTGATCTGCTACTGGTAGTCAGAAATACCCCATAAAATTACTGATTTCTATGACAGGGTTGTTCCAAATATTATCTCCAATATTACCTGGACAACAAAACGTTGCCAATATTGCACTTAATTACATCATATCTGACCTGGCCTGTAAAGTAGCGCTCCCTATTATAAGTTGATTTGTGGTCAATATATTTAGTGGTGGTAATGCTTCTAGGGTACTACAACATTCATTAAGACTTTGACAGTGAAACTGACACCATAAATAACATGCACAGCCATTGGTTTTGTCCAACTTATTAGTCAAAACAACCCTTCTTGTTCTGGAAAAGGATTTGTATCACAACTGGCTTAATAAACATGTTCAGAAGAAAGGTGTGACTGAGTAAAATAAGAAGGAAGTTTGTTATTGTAATAATATTATGGTGTGAAACTCTTACAAGGTTTCATCCCAGGACATTACCCTTCTAAAAGTAATATCATAAAATGGTATGTTTTGTACCCTAGATGACTTGGGCGAAAGTAGGACACGGAAGTATTCTAATAATGAAATGGAAAAAGAAGCAATGCTTTTGTGCATTTGGTATCAACGTCTAGCAACATTTGTCATTCATTTGCCAGAGGATATATTACTGGAGTAACCTACAGGTGTATGAAGATTCAACTTTTGTGCTTCAGCTGCCCGCAGTTTAACCTGCTGAGGATTAGAGTTCTTTTACAGGAAATCATTATCGGAGAGATCTGCCAGCTGTGATGAAATTTGGGGGGGGGGGGTTCCCTCTTCTTTAATTTGGTGTAACCATGGAGTCAATTTATCTAAATCTACGTGTGTGTGTGTGTGTGTGTGTGTGTGTGTGTGTGTGTGTGTGTGTGTGTGTGTGTGTGTGTGTGTGTGTGTGTGTAGTACGTTTAGGGGTGGGGAGTATCACTCCCCCATTGAGGGGGGGAGTTGTGGGGGCTTGCCCCCAGTAACATTTTTTTTTTTTAGATGAATGCTTAAAAACTGTCTGTGACTTGAATATTCCAGAGTTATTTTTTGAAACTATATTCATTAACATCCATCCTCTCATAAACCTCATGTCAGCAAGAAAAACAAACATAAACACAGTACCTCTGTATCAGTCTTCAAATTAAGCCTGGTTTTATTATCGCCTGAGACAGTAACTGGAGTGGTTCCCAAAACCAAATAGTTAATCAAACCAGTTTTGTGTTGAAAACCCTGTTGAACACTGATCAGCAGGGGACTGGAAGAAGCAAACACTGTAAACCATATAAAAGGCATGAAGCTGCAGTTACTAAAAGACTGGACTAGCCACTAATGCAGTTTATAATGGAAAATGTTGTCCGGTCCACTAACAAGACTTGTAACTACTACAGAGTAGGACTGACCATAAGAAAATGCTTTGCACTTTGCTAAAATGTCTTTCAGGCAAATCTCTGGCCACATAATGAGCTTGCCATAGTCTAGTGTGGGTTTCTTAATTTATTCAGTTCCATATGTTCAAAGTGGGAAAGTATTACTGACTTCTGTAGATGGTGAGTTGAGCAGCCATATATCAAGAAATATAACCAACAGAATATGTACCAGTTCTAAATATTACCTCAGGCTCTCATACTGAAACTAAACTATTGTCTTCCAGTTCTTACCTACTTAACAGAAGCAATATAAAATAAAATAAAATAAAAAGAGCATGCACTTTTAAAAAGTCAATAAATATCTAAGATTCTGTTCCTTTCTTATTTTTCTGGTGAGTTTAAATTTGAGTTTGTGTATAAAATCTGAGTCTGATGCTTAATAATATGATACATGTGTTGGTCACCTCACAACAACCTAAATATTATCCCCCACATTGATCAGCATATGCTGTGTTTGGACTTTGTAGCATTTCCAAAGAGCTCAGGTAGGCAGTCCGTTACCAGTTTTTATATCATTTTCAGCTTTTCATGGCATGCTTGTGTAATACCAAAGCCTCTTTCTAAAAGTCCCCAAAGTATCAAATGCATTGACAAAACTTGTTTTAATTGTTTATTTATGAGAATGGTTTTAACCTTATCATGTACTGATTTCAACAAAACAAGAATGTTTAGCTGCTCATAAATTGTGTTTTTATGTATGGTGTTTCATCTTAGTCATCTAAATAAAGATAAATGTTAGAAAGACCTTTGTAACACTTTAGTCATATCAAATAGAACATGTTCAAAGACGCAGCCTTAGCCTAATGGTATGGCCAACCCTAAAATCTTCACATTCCTGTGTTACCCCGTAATGATTTTAAAGGATTCCCTGACATTAATACTTGCTTATTCATTCTACGTGTTTATATTTATTTCTGGATAGCCAGAAGCTTTTAGGTCAAAGAAGCCCAAGTCACACTGCAACTCATTGCATATATTTTTCAGAAACCAGTGATAGATCTAAAAATTCACAAAAGAAAGGATGTGATTGACCTGAAACAATTACTTGTGTTTGTCGCAGTCAAAACCTCAGCACTAAAAGCAGCAGGCTTTGGATCCCAAAAGTAAAAAAATAATGTATATGTAAAGGAGAAATAGTAAGGAGAATATGATCATTACTAGAGTCTCTACATACAGGCAGTGCGTCTGTACTATTGGATTCAAGGGAGAATAATATAAACTACTTGCTGCGGTAGCATTGTCGCCTCACAGTAAGACGCTGTCCGGTTCGATTCTCAGGTAGAGCGTCTTCTGCGTGGAGATATGCGTGAATGGGCGTACCTTCTTTGAAGGTTGTGCATCAGGGCTGGTAACTCGGCACGTAAAAATCAACTATCAATCATTAGTGGACCGGAGTTCCGCTGTGGCGACCCCTAACCAGGAAAAGCCAAAAGACACAACAAGTTACAAATTATAAAAATAATAATGTAAAGGATAGAAATATAGAGAGAAGACGCAATAGAAGGGAATTACAAGAGCTAGAACAGAAGCTGCCAGACAGGTGACAGTGACGGTGAAACAGTAAGATATAAAACAGAAGCTGCTAACGCATTATCTGAGCTATAGTGCTTTTCCACTCTATGTAACAAATTGATAAGGCATTAGATGGCTTCATTGCACAGAGATATAAAACTCTGACAGCAACCCAGGTGACTCAAGTACTATTACTGAGCCCAGTTCATGAGGATTTGTCCAGGGACGTGGGAAGGGCAGGCATTCTTGCCAGCTGCCCTATGCTGTTAAAAGGGGTGCAGTATCAACCAATGGACTTTTTGGGATTGATATAGACCAATGAAACTAGCCCAGAGGCATGTACATTAATGCATATGGGCAACTGGGTAGACAATTGGTACGGCATCCCTAAGAACATTGCATCTTTCAACATGGTACCATCCCAATTCATCATGGTCTCTTTTCTTTATATATCCCATCCATTGCTTAAACTAAAGATTTTCTTGTTTTAAAAAGGGGGAGGGCCACAACCCAAAGGGGAAAGTTAGACAGGTGACAGCAAGGGTAGAACAGATTATTGATGAGGGACTTTGAAAGATGGCAGACAGCTTCAGTGAGAACCAAAAAATAATAATTTACTAAGGTGCTCTATAACAAAGTATCTGTTCTATGGAAGAAGAGAGTACTTTGAATCATGAAATATAACCAACAACAAAACTACTATCACCAGTATTTGCAAGCATCTGTAAAAATGTATTAAATAGCCTAAAATGTTATGGGTGGACAAGTTATCTGGTGACAGATACATTGGTGATAAGAGTCATAATGAGATGAGGAAACAACAGGCTGATATATTAATATGGGTATTCACCAAAAGTCTATAAGATAGAACAGCTCCCAAAGGCTGACATTATAGTACAGCCCAGGCAAATGTGACAGGAAGACATTATTAGCCCCTTGTGTTGAGTACAGAAGCTATTTTTGAAAAAGATAAAAAGATAACAAATATTCTATATTAATGTATTCATTTCAACACAGAGTATTGTGGGCGAGCACTGATAGCATGCAATCATCTTTTTACAGCAATACACTTCAGGCAAAGAGCAAACAATATATAACTGAATGTGGTAGTGGTACATTTTTCTAGTGTTTTAAAAAATCTATTATAAAATATAATTAGAAGAAAAATGGCCAAAGTACAGCTCTTGAAAAAGTATCCAAAACTGGTTAACCTTAAGATTACTAAACCAGGTCGGGAAAGTTAGAACTAATCAGTGCACAGGATCATTTCATAGGTTCATAGGTGTGTACTAGGCCAACACCTCTGGAGCCCTTACAAGCCTAGCCCATAGAAGTATCCTGGCATCATGCCTCCATTAGTTCCCGGTACCTCTATCAAGTAGAGCCACTGGAGTGATCCCCGGGGTGCACTTTGCATTTCCCATCCACTCATCAAGATTTCTCTTGAAAAGGGCCAGTGAGGTGCTCTGCTTGACATGTATGAGACGTCTATTCCATAGCATGGGCAGTCTCTGGGTTATGAACCTGTCCCTCCAGCATGTTCTGTTGATTGTGGTAATAAGGTTGAGGTCCCTGGAGCATGTGGTGTGAAGGGATTGGGATTTCTTTAGATGTAGCATTTCTAACAGAGCTGGGTCAGACATGGCTTTGTAAGTCAAGGAGAGCTTGCCTATTAATAGACGATATGAGACAGAGAAAAGCTGGAGTTTTTTGAGTCTGTCCATGTAGGGCATATGTTTAAGGCATAGGATCCTCTTCATTCGGTACTTTTATGGCCTTTCCAGCTGTTGCAGGTGTTTAGTGAGGTACATGCCAAATGGGGCACTATACTCAATGATTGGTCTAATGAGGAAAGAGTAGAGAGAGATGATGACCTCTTTCTTCCTGGATGCAAAACCCTTGGTAATGAGAAGTGCCACATAGAAAGACTTTATGACCACAGTGACGAAGGAGTGGTTGCTGTCAACCTGTGTCCCCAGATCTCTTATAACGCCTACCATCAATGTGGCAATTAGTGGGAACTGAGTTTTTCCCAAATTGAATGATGACGCATTTTTTGGCATTAAGCTTAAGGCCATGGTTTCAACACCAGTCATTGGTCTCAGTGAGGCCTTTCTGTAGGATGTCAGCATCACTTGGGGAGTTAATAATGGCTCCCACCTTGCAATCGTCTGCAAACTTGGTCAGCCAGAGTCCTTCCATGTTGGCCTGGACTTCTGAGAAGTAGATGCCAAACAGGAGAGGACCCAGGACCAATCCCTGTGGGACTCCATTCGTGACTGGTCGGCAGTCTGACTTGAAGTCTGCTACTTTCACACTGTGGGTTCTATCTGTGAGCCAATTTGCAACCCACCTAGTGATATAGGGGTTGATGCCTAGTTTGGTGAGTCTATCAATAATTCCTGAGTTGGGAATGGTATCAAAGGCCAGATCAGGGTAGGCTGTATGAACTGCCTTGCCCTCATCCACAGCTCTGGTGATTGACTTAAAGAAGTCAACCAGGTTGAGAAGACATGATCAACCCTTCACAGAACCAAATTGTGTAGGATCCAGAGTTTGGAGATTCCCTATATCCTTGTTAATTAGGTCCATGATGATGCTCTCCATAGCCTTACATATCAGACTCGTCAGGCTAAGGGGGCGATAATTCCCAGGGTCTGTAGTCACTCCCCCTTTATGGAGAGGGATGACTGTAGCAGTGTGCAATTCTGTAGGGACAAAGCCTGAGATGAGGCTGTGATTGAACAGGGCACACAGGTGTGGTGCCAGTTCCCTTTGTAGTTTTTGTGGGACACAGCCAGGGATATTATCAGGTCCCATGGAAGCTATATTCTTCGCATTGGACAATGCAGCTTTAACCTGTGCTGCAGTAATGCTGGGTGCCTTGCATTCTTCCTGTATTGTGATTGGTCCTTTAGAGGGGAGAGAGGGGTAAAGTTGGCACTGAATCTGTCGGCCGGTATGTTGGCAATATCTGTTGGCTCTGGAGATTCTTGATATAACTGTAGAAGGCTTTGTGGTTGTTTTTAGTGTCTACCTCAATTTTGCCTCATAGCTAGCTTTAGAAGTTTTGATTTAAACTACTTTGTCAAGATCTACCTCTGTGACTAATCCTGGGCCAATACCTATTTCATCATGCAGGCTATTATTGTATCACAAGATATAATATACAACATATACAAGGAATTTGAAAGAGGCATTGATAAATATAGAAGATGTAGAAATTCAAGCGTGAACAAAAAACTAGCACATTGACAATAAAACATCATTTAATTGTAAAGAGACATTTGGCTAAACCATTTTGATAAGAAAGTAATCAGTACAAAACACTATACAGAATAACATGAAATAAGAATATTAAATACATACATATGCACTTTCTGTAGATTCATCAATCTGTCTATATATATATATATATATATATATATATATATATATATATATATGGATCCCTATCACAACACCGACACGCCACAAACCCGACACTCAAAACAATGACACCAAAACACCGAAAACGCACAAAACTGACAACTCACAAAACCGAACACCATAACACCGACACCCAAAACACCAACACACAAAACGTAAACTACACATAACACACAACTATACATGTACTAACCCTAACCCAAACCCTAACCCTAAGGTCCGACACTACCGCACACTTACCCTACCCGCACCCTAACCCTAACTCACTTAACCCGCCACTAAACCTACATTCCGTCACTATCGCACACTTACACTACCCGCACCCTAACCCTAACTCACTTAACCCGCCACTACACCTAAAATCCGTCACTACCACAGACTCACCTTTCCTGCACCCTAACCCTAAATCCCACACTACCTCACACTTACCTGTCGCTCCCTAACGCTAAATCCCTCACTATCGCACACTTACCTGTCCGCTCCCTAACACTAAATCCCTCACTAGCACACACTTACCTGTCCGCTCCCTAATGCTAAATCCCTCACTAGCACACACTTACCTGTCCGCTTCCTAACACTAAATCCCTCACTATTGCACACTTACCGACTCGCGCTCACACGTTGCCCATGTCGGTGTTTCGGCTGTCGGGATTTCACATTGTCGATCATCTGTCTCGTCGGTCTTCTCGAGTCGGTCTTCATGTCGATGAAGTCAAGGGGACCTATATATATATATATATATATATATATATATATATATATATATATATATATATATATATATATATATATATCTCATCTGTCTGCATATCTAGCTAGCTAGTAGAGTACACATGGATGAGAAGCTTAAATTCAATGAACACATCAGTTATGTATTTGATATGGCTACTACAAGTACAGGGTTACTGATAAGATTGTATTAACTCAAAAATCAGAATATATAGCGGGTTATGTTTGGGTCTCTGATTATAACCATTTTAGTACATGTTTGCGACATGGAAGATCAAGGGGTGAATCTTGGTATTCATGTCGAGAGCACGTTACATGTTTTTGGCACCAATATTGAGAACACACAATAATGGGTTATGATCTGTGATACCCGATCATAACTCTTTGTAGTGCATGGTGTCTTATCTACTCTGTGTGTTATCAGTTACAAAAGACAAAAAAAAGGATGTATTTTACTTGATCTGAAAGTCAGAAAAACACTTAGCAAGTGCTGTTGCATAGAAAAGAAGTAAGAAAAAAGTCAGGGACAGTATTTTAAATACTGCCCAAATTTAAATAACTTACTTACAGGCTAACATATGTAACTTCTGATTTCTGAGTGTAATCACAGCTGTCCTTGTAATACAAAATCATTAATAAGCATACACTAGCGTCCAATGTTTCTCTTTGGTCACCATGCAGAAAAGTATATAAAAGGATTAAGGGGAATTACAATGAAAATAATTATAATTAATTTATTCATTTATTAAAGCTTTTTAAATAATTGTGTAGGAGGACTAGTCCAGTACAGAATCATTTCAGCTATGATCAGAACCACAGACAAAACAAAATATAACTTAAGGATAATACACCCATGCAAATATAAATGAATGTACATAAGTTGATAAAAACTTCCAAAAAGAGTTAAGCAAAAGAGAAGATTATTAGTTAGAAAATAATTGTATAAAGCATGTAGCAAATACATAAATAATAATTTCAAACACCATAAAATGTTGACATTTTCAAGTAAACACACATATCAAAGAAAGATATAGAACCTGTAGGTTCAGAATTTGTTTAAAATAGAAAGTATTCCCAAGCAGAACAACAGAATTTGTGTCCTTAAAGTGGGAAGTCATGCACTTCTAAGTAAAGGAGCATGTAAGAGGTAGGGAGGAAAGAGAGAGAGAATAAAGATGCACTAACTACAGGAAAAAAGAAAGGGTAAGAAAAGAGAACTGAGAAAAAAAAACAAGATAGAAGATACACAGGAAGCTGCAATAAAAAAAGATAAATTAAAAGAAAATAAAAGAAAAGGAGAATTGAATAAGAGCTGAAGATGTATGGAAAAATGTAGGTGAATGACCAAAAGGAATGCAGAAAGGACAGGAGATGGTAATTTAATTATAACCACAGAATGTAGGCGTGAGCAAAAGTATTTTAGTAGGAGGAAGTTCTTGGGTGACTAGGCAAAGGACATGGAGGCAAGTAATGGGTGTAGGAAAAAGAATAGGATGATAGGACATTACTAGGCTATCAACCCAGAGGTCATTTTAAGCCTAGCCATTTTATCCCAATGTAATACCATAGTAATGGTGGTCATTACCCAAGATTGCATTTAGTGATGACTGCCCATGTCCAGGAGGGTTGTGGGCTCTATCCCCGGTAAGAATTTATGGTGCCCCATCCACTCACCCAGGTTCCTCTTGAACAGTGTCAAAGAGGTGCTCTGTTTCACTTGAATCGGTAGCCTGTTCCAAAGACATGACAGTCACTGGGAGATAAATCTGTCCCTCCAGCATGTCCTATTTAAGTCACAGGCCATATTTAAGTCTCTGGAATGGATAGCCCTAGTCCCTTTTGATTTATGGATATGCAGCAAGTTCATTAGGTTTGTGTTTTGGATTGCTCTGTAGGCCAGGCTTAAGCCTCTCCTAAGAAGACTATATGATATGCAGTATAGTGAAAAGGACTTTAGTCAGTCTGTGTAAGGCACATGCTGAAGCCCCTTAATCTTCTTTGTTAGAAACCTCTGAGGTCTCTCTAATTGCTGCAGGTGCTTAGTACTGGACATGTCGAATGGGGTGTTATACTCAATTATGGGCCAGATAAGTGCCAAGTATAGGAGGGTTATAACTTCTTTTACTCTCGAGGAGATGCCTTTACTAATCAGGTGAGCTATGTAGAAAGCTTTCCTTACTACAGTAGACACATGGTGGTCAAAGCTAAGGTCACAGTCAACTTATGATCCTAGGTCCCTTACCACTTCATGGGTACTTAGGGTGTTGTTGTTGATTTTATAGTGTGAGGGGACATTGTTTGTGCCAAAGGGAATGATGATGCATTTCTTTGCATTCAGTTTGAGACCGTGACTAATACACCAGTCACTGCTCTGCATGAGACCCTCCTGGAGTATGATGACATCATGTGGGGATTCAATGATTGCACCTAGTTTGCTGTCATCTGCCAATTTGGTCAGCCACAAGCCCTTAGTTTTGACCTGAACTTCTGAGAAGTATATACCAAACAGTAGTGGACCTAGCACTGACCACTGTGGCATCCAACAAGTAACAGGTCTGCTGATTGATGTGGTCACCCACTTTGATAGTATGTGTCCAGTTTGTGAGCCAGTTGACAACCCATCTTACAATGAAGGGGTTTGCATTCAGTTTGCTAAGTTTATCAATAATGCCTGAATGTGGGATTGTGTTGAAAGCTTTTGCCAGGTTGAGGTATGCTGTGTGCAGAGATTTGTCCTCATCAATGGCCTTAGTCACATTTTCAAACAAATACAATAGATTTAACAGGCAGGATCTGCCTTTCATGAGGCTGACTTGGGTAGGATCCGGGGTTTGGAGGTCACCTATGTTTTTATTTATGAGGTCCATAATGATACATTCCACAGCCTTATAGATGAGGCTGGTCAGGCTTATGGGTCTATATTTCCCTGGGTCTGTTGCCAGGCCCCATTTGTAGAGGGGAATAACTGTTGCTGTTCTCCATTCTGCAGGAACAAAGCGTGTTGTTAGGCTATTATTGAAAATGGCACTTAGTGGTGATGCTAGGTCATGTTTCAGCATGTTTAGAAGACAGCCTGGGATGTTGCCTGGTCCCATAGAGGCTATGTTTTTTGCTTTGGACAAGGTTTTGAGGACCTGCTCTTCAGTTATGTAGGGTGGGGGACAGTTTGGTGGAAGGTTTGTTGTATGTTAGGAGGGGGATAAAGGATTGAAATTGTCATCAAACCTATCCAGTAGCAGGTTTATCTCTGTGTGATCAGTGTGTGTGATACCATTGGCCACTAGTTCTGCACATGCTTGGGTCTTACTCTTTAGGTTATTTACGTAGCCATAAAAGGTCTTACGGTTATCCTTGGCTGTACTTGCTAAGTTTCTCTCAAAGGAGCCCTTGGAGGATTTGACAAGTTGTCTTATTTGCCTGTTGAGGCTGAGGAGGGTGCTTTTCCATTGTTGGGCCCTTCCGTTTGTTTTCTTGGACAGCATCTTTTTGCATTTATTGTAAAGTTTGTGGATGCTGGATGTCCACCATGGCAGCTTGTTTTTACTTGGGGCTCTGGCTTTGATTCTTTTGGTATGGCTGAGTTTATACACTTATGCAAGTGATTGTACAGGGTTTTAGTGTAAGTGTCAGTGTACTTACCATTTCCAGCTTGGAGTGAGGCTTGGAAAGCATTTATACCTTCATCTAGGAGGGTATAGTTTTCCTTGGTGAAGTTTTTTAGTGTAATTTCACCCTTTCTGAGTTCTGGTGTTAGTGCAAGCTTGAAGGTGACTAATTTGTGGTCAGTTTTAACTAATGAAGGTCTGACAGTTACAGCAGTGCATCTGTTTGACATGTTGGTGAGGACGAAATCCAGAATGTTTGTTCCCCTTCCTGGGGTATGGACAATTTGTTCCAGGGCATTTGAATTAATAAAGTCAAGGAACTTTTGCGCTAGACAGTTAGGGCTAGCATAGGTTTCCCAGTTGATAGTGAGATAATTGCAATCCCCCATAACCAGTGTGTTTGTTAAAATTTGGATTGTCTCCAGTTTGGTCATGTAGGCTTTGTGGATGTTGTGACCCATGGAGAGGGATCTGTAATTGGCTATGACTTGAATGGGGGTCTTACCCACCATAAACTGTACCTGGAGTAACTCCATGAAGTTGACCAATCTGACTAGATGGGAGGTGAATTTACCTTTAATATAGATTTAAACACTGCTGCCTTTGGTTTTCACACATTCATTTTGCAGTCTAAAGGTATGGAAGGCATTGTAGCCTTACAAGGACGGGGTACTCTCTGTGGCTTTGAACCAGATTTCTGTGACTGCACAGACATCTACATCTTCTAGTAAAAGAAGTGCTTCCAGAGAGTGCAGTTTGTGGTTTAAACTCCTAGCATTTAGCAGCACGACCATTATTTTGTTCTGATTGGTTAATTTCACGTCAGTAATGTTGTTTTCAAGACCTTGCATAAAAAACGGCATTATGGGGAATGCAAGAGCCATTGAAGCAGCCAAAAACATAGAGGTGCGAGGTGCAAACCGTCTCTGGCAAAGCAGTGAGGTTTGTCGACCATGGCTTCCCAGGCAGACAGGAACTTGATCCTGTCTGAGTGACACAAAAACTAAGCCAATTATTGAAATCAATCATTTTTTGTGTATACTGTGGTAACAGTCTAGGTGAGGGTAGTATGCTGCTCAAGGCTAGGGACATACCTGCCTTGGAACATACTCAGAGAACTCAACCATTTCTCTCTTCATATAATCCAGTGAGGTACGTCTCAGGTGATTTACACTAACATGAATTATGGCGGAGGCATAACAGTACTTGTTGCTGAGAGACCTGAGTGCCTGTGTGATCTGACAAACCCTGGCACCGGATAGGCAGCTGACCATGACTTTCTCCTTGTCTAACCTGGTGAGTGGGACATCCGTGTGTCTCACTACTGAGTCTCCATTGACCAGAATATTTGGTTTTTGAATGCTCCTAGAGCATTAAAAATATTCAATACAAGGAATGGAAAATTATTTATAAAAAGAGATGCAAAATGTCTAGATTTCTGCAGTTTAAAGTATGACAGACACAGGACATTCTGCATTTCAGTGCTGTCTCTCTCCTATCTTATATGTTGGTCTCATGTAGATCCTTCAGTGGAAAATTAATGACAAGTTTTATATAAACTATACATACATTTCTCCACAGAATGTGGCTCTGAAGTGTCTAACTCAGTTTTTGTACTACAACAGTGATCAATGATTTTAAAGCACTTAGCATGGGTGATTTTAACAATAAATGGCTTTGTGGTAACATGATAACCTACCAGGGCATAAGAATTAAGTTACGTTCTGCCCAGTTATTTACTTCCAACATCTGGAACTTTCCCTTTTCCTGAATGAGTTCTGGTGTTTGATAGAACAAACTCTTACAAATAATGTGGAGCCTTTCTCCCCGGGTCTCCGCTGAAAATTGGCTTTGTTCCAAGTCGGGCTTTCCCAGTTAACAAATGTTAAATAAATAAATAAATAAAAATGCTGATTATTATTATCCTTTATACTATCTAGAATGTTAAGGTAACCACCTTACTTTTAAGAATCCTGTCTTTTCAAAACTATTTATGTAGAATTTGATCAAACTAGCTGTATAATTTGCTAAGCACTTTATGATGAGTATTTCATGTTGAGTCACAATGGAGGTTAAATGGGTCTTAGATTTTGATGCCATACAGAAAACTCAAAACATTTTCCTTAAGATACTTTTTTTAATAGCAGCTGTAACAAATGGAATGTTTTTTAGATGTTTAAAGTGGGGACAAGCACCTCAAAGAATTCTGAAGGGCACTTTATACCAACTATTAAATCTATAAAAAAACTGGTATAAAGCTGGTATTATAAATAAGTTGCTTATAGAGTCATGGCTATTTAATAAGCATGGTCTTTGTCTCTGAGGTCTTCTACATCCAACAGCCTTAAAGTTTCAAACTTTGGAAAACTCTTTAAAGACTCATCACATGTTCAGGTCCTTTAGCGAATATTGCCCCAGCTGCTAAAGCTTGCAGCAAATTTTAATGCTGCAGTGATCACTTAGATATGCAGTCTGTGACTGGCTTGGCCTACTGCACTAGCAGTATGGAACCCAGCCCATGTTACAAAAGATTTAAAAAATGGTGGGGAACCATTAAGAACTACTTTGTTGTGTCAGTCTCAACTGTCATGAAAAAGTACAAAAATAAACACATCACACAACTAGTTATAAGCCCCCCTCAGCCTTAATTTATATCACCTCATCCATACATACTACTGAGATCAATAAATTGCTTGTCACTTCAAACACTACCCCAATTCAGTGATTTGAAATTCATGAAAACATTCAGTAAGGTGACTCAGTCTTGTCTTCACAGTAAATGTTTTACTTTGAGATTTTTCCCAAACTCAGTGCAAATTATTTAGGAACATCATGACGGATGGTAGACAAAAGGCAAATTTCCATGGAGGATTGAGAGTTTCAGCTATAGCGCTAACACTTGTTCTGTCATGTTTTATAACTGGGCTGTTTTTTTCTGTCTATATCAAATATATGTATCAGTCTATACACTGTATTTTAGAATATATATACTAATTTGCAATGATGTGTATATGGCAATACCCATCCAATAACTTTTTGTGTAATTTTATAAGTTAAATAACCTCTGTTGTGTGTACATTTGAGGTCAGAATGCAGTATGTTGTTGTTGTTTCTTTCGGCTTTTCCCAGTTAGGGGTCGCCACAGCGGGACTCCGGTCCGCTAATGATTGGCAGCAGATTTTTACGTGCCGAGTTGCTGGCCCTGATGCACAACCTTCAACGAAGGTACACCCATTCATGCATGTCTCCACACAGAAGACGCTCTAGCTGAGAATCGAACAGGACATGTTAAAGTGAGGCGACAACGCTACTGCAGCACCACCACCGCAGTTGCTGCATCTAAACACATTTATAAAAAACACATCACAAAATACATTCCAAACTGTTCAACATCCAAATACATCTTTTTCTATTTTAATGGTTGATAAAGAGAATATTGGGGTCTATATTACAAGATCGATGTTTGAAAACATCGAACAACATATGGTCAACACCATATGGTCGATGTCTTCAAACACTGACCTTATAAAAAGACAAAAAGAAAAAAGTACCCTAACGGGTTTAAGCAGGCGGACAAGCCCTCCTCCACCCCTCATGTAAGGGGGGCTGCACCCCCCACACCCCCCACTACTTAAATATACCAACTCCGAGACCACACTACGTTGCAGTAAATGGAAATCTCCCCTTACGGTGATTTCCATTTACACGCTCGAGATTCTGAGCGTTCGATATTCTCGTGTCGACAATGTCAGATTCAACATTGTCGGCTTTCGAGAATATAATATAGGCTCGAATATTGATGCTTGTTTTGTTAACTAAATTTACCTGATGTTGAGAATCCTGATACCTACCACAAAATATACAAAACATTATAAAAACAATGTTTTTGAAGGAGGCAAACCCTCCTGCACCACCATGTTGGAGGGGGCTTTCCTAAACATCTCCCTGCTTTATTGTTCTTGTTGCATGGTGACATAGCCTCAGTGAATGGGGCAAGTCCCTTTCCCAAAATTTTGCACTGTCACAGAGTACATGATATTTTAACCAACTCTATGTGAATAGACAACCATAGATGAATGTTCAAATGTTCATCCTTCAGAATAATCACGGTGGTGCAGCGGTAACATTGTCACCTCACAGCAAGAGGTTCTCCCGTTCGATTACCAGCTGGAGTGTCTTCTGTGTGTAGTCTGCATGTCCTCCCCGTGGTCGAGTGGTGTTCACAAGACATGTGTGAATGGGCGTGCCTTTGTTGAAGGTTGGCCATCGGGCTGGCACCTCAGCACCGTAAAAATCGACTGCCAATTATTAGCGGACCAGAGTTCCACTGTGGCAACCCCTAACCTGGAAAAGCTGAAAGAAAAACAACAAACAACAGCATACAGAATATCCATGGCACAGTATGTTTTATCTGTTAGAATTTTCATCTACCAGGGCATGATTCTTGATCCTTTTTGTTATGTCATATTTTTGTATGATTAAAAAGCTAGGCCTGATTAGACAATGGCAGGTTCTAAACTGGATTTGACGCTCAAGCCTTTAAGACTTCAATAAATATTTTTCATACTGAAATAATGGATATTAATACATTTTAATAAAATGGCCGATGACATTCTTATTTAATGTGTTAATGGCACTCATCATATTCTACACCTTTCCTACAAGCTGCATATTTCAAATTCTCAGATAATAACTAACATAGACTACCTACAACCTCCAAGCTGGAATTAATGAAGCAGAGCTTTGTAGCTGCATGCCATAATGATTAACGGGGGAGGGGGTGGCATAATGGTTAAGGTTTTTTACCTCACAAATACAAAGTACAGAGTTTGAAACTTACCTCCGGTTATTCACTAGTCTTGTAACAAACTGCAGATTGCTATCCTAGTATTTACCTATGTACATTAATGCTGCTTAACAAGTTAACTGCTGCCTGGCCTGAAGTGTCTACCAATGAGAATATCAGTGAGGAAGACTGTAGCAGGCTGAGATAAATGATTTGCTTAAAACAAGAAGCAACAGGAAAAAAGTTGCATTTATTTGACATAAAAGAAGCAAATTAATTATTTTATATGATTTGATCCTTACTACCCCCTCCTTGAAATTTGCTGGGAAATACTGTTTGGCTAAATTTGCTTTTTTTATATAAGTTTTAATGATTTTAACAGTTCTGAAGTCAATATACAAAAGGAAGGATGCATTTGCCTGTAGTTATATTCACTATTCTACTAGTCAACCTTTTTTATTACAAGAAATGCTATAAAAATCAAGCAGTGTAATGCAGTTAATTTTCAGTGCTATTAAATTTACTATTACATTTAACAATACATTATTGGAATTACAAGGACTATTTATGAATGGGGATATCTTTATGAACAGGAATACAAAAGTAGTTGCATAAACAAATAATGAAACCAGAAAAGATTAAATGCACAGCTTTCATATAAAAGTACCAGCATTGCACAGATTAAAGAAAGCATCCAGAATAACTGGAAAGTAATGACTGAACAATGAGAGGCATTGCTAGATTGGGTAACAATCGCTCATGTACAGTAAGACTGACAATATAAAGAACATTAATAAAAATTCTATGGCTATTGCTAGTGGATAGGAAAAGTGTTGCCACCTTCCAATGTGGTATGCACAAACAATGCCATTTTGTTTTGGTAAGTTCTATTACCACACTAAGTTGCCACAACATTCCCATCAGCAGTATGTCAAGGTATGACTGCAATACAATTGTTGTCATTTACCTCATCAGGAAAACTTTTCTTCTGAGTTTGTTAATCAACACTCAAAGCATTGCCACAGGGAGGTCACTTGCAATGGATTTTAGATTTGGAGAAGACCAAAAAAGGTGAGTGTTGGTGTATTACATTTGTATCACTTTTTTTTTCTTCTTTGAGTCTATGTCATAAAATGCATAGATTATACATTGTTTGGAGGATTACACCTCCGCAAACAAATTTTGCTTTTATGGTTTGTGGCATTGGCAGTGATAATTAAACAAGATGTGTTTATTCATAGTAAACTTACATGACCCTTTGTTCCTCTTGTGACAGCTTCAATGTCAGAAAAATAACCAGGAAGCTACCAAAGTGGATATACCAACATTTGTATGCCATCAAAAAAAAAAAAAAAAACTACTTGAACAATGCCTTATACAAGCATTTGACTATCTGCATTGACATTAAGAAGTTAATTGTTTTAGAAAAAATAGCACGTGTTTTACAAGGAGACACTGACAGCCTCCTAAAAAAAGATAAAAGCTCTTGCAGTAACTCAGGTTAGCTGCTGGGTCCCCTCCAGTGGTCAATGAATCACTAACAGTAAAAATGTTATTTAATTATAACTATTTAGCAAAAGGTGTTCAGACAAGTGAATTAGTTTTTCATGCTCTTTCGCCTTTAATAGTTTCCTCAAAATATTACTTTTCTGGCCATCACATAACTGCAAAATATTTATATGCAAAAATATTTGCACACAAGATCCATTTTAATTATGAGTTTTAGTATGAGTTTTAGCATTATGTATGTATTTACTTAGTGTTTCATTTCATATTGTTAAAAGGCGGTATATATGTATGATAAAAGTTGTGTAGTAATATAAAACCAATTTAAATGTTGTTGGTTTTAGAAAACAAGTCAAATAAAATGTTATAACTTTTTGCACTTTTCTTCTTCTATTTAAACAATGACATCTGCATTGTTTTCATACATTATGCAAATTGTTTAAAAGGTGGGCAGGATTTAGCAAGTATTACTAATTAATCACCATGGTACAACTGGTTAATTTGAAACACATGGCAACGGCTAACCTTTTTTCACTCTCACATACTGCAAATCTACACAGCCCATCCAAGAAGCTCCTGGAAAGAAATCTACTTCTGCACAAGGAAATGTTTTAGTCATATGTGACTCTTATGTTAAGCATACATGCCCCACACTTATCAGAGTGAACAAGAACAGAGTGACTGTAAGATGTTTGCCCAGTACCTGGTTCTCTTATGTCACAAGGACCCTAATGGCTCTTAAACCAGGCAAATATAGCTACGGCATTGTGGCAGCCGAAGTGGGAGTGAATAACGTGAAGCACTGCACCTGGAGGGAAAGCGTTTATATCATGTTATCGAAAGATGAAAATAGCAAACGCTATTTCATCTGCCCCAAAACATCTAAACATGAAAATATCGAACATTCAGAACAGCAAATTTTTTCCCATGGAAAAAATTTGCTGCTCCGAAACACATACACACAAGCACATCAAACAAACAGCAACCACACACATACACTTAAATTCCTACATCTACCGCTACACTAAACTAAACATACACTACTATCTACCCACTTACCTTAACCCAAACCCTAACCCTAAGGTCCGTCACTATCGCACACTCACCTAACCCGTGCCCTAACCCTAACTCACTTAAACCGCCCCTAACCCTAAAGTCTGTCACTATCGCACACACGCCTAACCTGCACCCTAACCCTAACTCACTTAACCCACTCCTAACTCTAACGTACAAACAATTGCACACTTACCTGAACCCAACCCGTAACTTTCCACCACAGCGCTAAGAATAACAAAGCCACAGAAACAGCCAGTCTAATTCTTTCCCGAGGAAAGAATTTGCTGTTCTGCAGCTTCGCTATTCTTAGCGTTCGTTGAATAGTGATCGATATCAGAACATTCGAAGTTTTAATACTTCGATGTTCTGATATGGACCTGAGGGAAATGCAGTAAAGATGATGGAACTTACTATACAAGTCTTAAATGCAGGAAAAACTATTTTGGATAGTATCTTGCCTTCACAAGATAATTGGCCTTAATAATTAGATAAGTAGTTGATGTCATTCTATCAACATGGGGTGATATGGTAGATAAGACTTCCTGTTTCACTAGAGATGGTTTACACCTATCATACTAGGGTTTCCGAATACTGGATAAAGCCTGAGCTGTCCTCATAGTGATTTATTCAGCCCCAAAGGTGGCTTTACTTGATACGAAGAGTTTAAGTAGAAAGATTTATGAACTTGAGGCCTTCATGCAACTCAAACACACTCGTATTTACATATCTACTTATCTCCTAAGACATGGTTTTAGTGCAGTTACAGCACTCTCACCATACTAGGGTTTCGTGCCTACCATTCCTTCAGGCCCTTGAGTAACTATTGGGGAATACTTGTTTTTGGCAGAAATACCATCAATGTCTCCTAAAAATCATGGAACATGCATTAATACAACTGAGAGGTTAAATATCGCTAGGGGGTCTGGCAGTTGGCTTAAAAGATTAAGGCATAGTTCACAAGCTGTTTCCTGTGGTTCAGTGGTTCAAAGTTTGTTTCCTTCAGCCTCCACAGCATAAGTGTATGATTTTGAGCAAGTTATTTAACCAGACAACGCACCTGGGCTGAGTCTGAAAAAAGCGAATGGAGATCAGTGCTCTATTCTGGAAGAAATATACAAATAAAATAATAAAATAAATTCCAATTATCTGAGCATGAAATGGCATGCTTATGCCTCTGAAAATGGATACGTTCAGTGTTTCCCGGACATTGTTAATGCCAATGAGCTTGAGCAAATTTCAAAACTACCTACTAGAAGCTCTGATATCCTTGATCTGGTCCTTACCAAACTAGACTCTGCTTGTACCCCAGCCCTTATCCAGTCAATCAATCCTAATGGTACCAACCCAGCATCAAATTACACTGTCTTTGTGGACCTTACAGGGTAATGTACTTCAACTTGTATAAAACCTATGTAAAATTTCCAACAATCCCCTGCAAATAGACCCAGCTGAGAGGGCTGTCACAGTCACCTCCAACTTTTTCCAACATACAAACAGCTGCATAGAAAAGCCAGTACTCATCTGACCTAAATATAATGCAAAATTCATGAAAAGACCTCTGTGATGGATTACCCATTTAAGCAAACTGTAAAACAAAAGAAGGAAAATTACCATCCTGTCACAAACCATGGACATTATGTATCCGCCATATTGTCCAAGGCCTTTGATATGGTAAATCACAATAAACTTCTCACCTTGCTCTCCTCCTTTAACTTTTGTAGCTCCTCTATAACTTGGTTCCAAAGCTGTTTATCAGGACGTCAACAGGCTGTACAGTGGCAACACCATCTTTCTTCCCTTCTCCCTGTGTCCTTAGGGGTCCCACAAGGCTCCCTCATTGGACCTGTATTCTTCTCTGTATTCAAGACAGTGTAAGAAACTTCTCTGTGTGGAAGATTTTCAGTCCATATATTTCTAGTTAATCACTGTATATTAATCAGATCACACAATAGTAGTAGAAGTAGCGACCTTAAACTCGTCTGAAGTCAAAACAAAACAAAACAAAAAATAATGATAAAAAATATATAATTGTACAGCATTACTAAGTATTCAAAAGTAATCCAAGCAAGGCAGGCAGTCTGTTTCCAGTCGAAAATCCTTTACTAAATACACAGACAAGCGATCCACATATAACAAAAATAGAGTAATAATTTCCTCACAAGCTTTCTAAATATATAAATACTTTTTATCAGGCATGGGAGTGGTTTATTGTGCTGTAAAACAAAGTGTTATTGATACACATGTTAAATTCACATCCCTTTCCCCATCAGTGTGACATTCGCTCCTTCCCCCATCAGTGTGACATTTTTCACTTACCATCTCCACACCTCCACTCTTCATGCATCTGTTATTCAATATGCAGATGACTCTACACTAATATGTGCAGCCCCCTCACTACAGCACCTCAGCACCATTACCCAGGAATCTTTTCTATCTGTAGAAGCATGGCTCACCAATTCCCAGCTGATTCTTTACCCCAACAAAACTATGTCTTCTACCCTACAAGATCTCCCTCAACCTACCTAACTTTAATATAGAATCCAAGAATAAAACTGTTATCACCCCAATAACTCATACTAAACTGCTAGGCATCAAAATTGATAACTTGAAATTCAACATTCACACTGCTCAAACCATTAAAAAGGTTCATAAGAAACTAGGTCTACTTTACAGGAACAAACAATTTCTAACTAGAACTACAAACTCTACTATTGCCTGCACTCACCTCCTATCAACACTTGTATTTTCTTCTTTCGGCTTTTCCCAGTTAGGGGTCGCCACAGCAGAACTCCGGTCTGCTAACGATTTGCAGTAGATTTTTTTACGGGTGCTGAGGTGCCAGCCCGATGTCCAACCTTCAGCGAAGGCATGCCCATTCTACGCATGTCTTTCGAACGCCACTCGACTGTGGGGAGGACATGCAGACTCCACACAGAAGGCACTCCAGCCGATAATCGAACAGGAGAACCTCTTGCTGTGAGGCAACAATGCTACCGCTGCACTACTGCGGCTATCTGTCAACACTCGTATATGCCTCCCCAATTCTGACCAACCTTCTTAAAAGTGATCTTACCAAGCTGGAATCCTGCTACAATAAAATTGCCAAATTTGCCACTGACGCCACACATAGGTCTCATCACTGCACATCTCTTAAACAGCTACATTGGCCGGAACTTCTCCAACTCTTGCACTATAAACAATTAACCTTTGCTCACAAAATCCTCCATCAACCTGATACAGTCCCCACTCCAAAATCTTCTATGGTCATATTCCACTTCTAGAGTCCTCCACTCCAGCAGTAAACTTCTCCTGGATACCACAAAAGCCAACAGCACAGCTGGTGAATCACTCTTCTCTAATGTCATCCCTAAAATTTGGAATAAACTACCACCCCCCATTATCTCTAGCTCCTCCACAACACAATTTAAGAAGCTAACAACACACTTGAACAATGCTTGACTTTGCACCTGTAACTCTAATAGTAATCTCTGTATAGATAACCATATACTGTTCATTGAGTGCCATCATACTCCTCTTCCTGAACACACTCACACTGCAACTCACTAAAATCTAATTTATTTTTGTTCTACATATTATGTTGATGCTACCACTGGTAAATTATATTTCTCATCATTGTGTAAATACTATTGTATGCTTATGCAATGTCCTTGCAAGTTTGTCAACTTCTACAATGATTATGTTTATATTTTTACTGGAGCTTATCTCCTGGGCCTCCACTGAAAAAGGACCAGTGTCCAGTGGGACTTTCCCAGTAAACAAATATAAAATAAATAAATAAATATGTTAAACAGTTGGAAGAAATCTCCATTCCTTTATCTCAGGACCACAATGAAACATGCCAGTAAGGAAATTAAGAGTACTAGTAGAAAATATAAAGCAGAGTATAAGCTTAAAGTCAGTACAGATTCCACAGGAAACTACAAATCTTTCTTTAATTATATCAGAAATGAAGGAATAATGTTCAACAATGCACTGAGCTCATCTATAATGATATCACATATTCCAATCCCAAGGACATAGCCAAATATATTAGCAGACATGTTTAGTGTTAATCTTACCCCACCTAGCCACATTTTTGTCCCCAGTATCCCTGAAAATTTAGTTTTCACTGAAATCACCTTGGAACAAGTCTTAAAATCTCCATCAAAAACTATAAATGATGCCTCCATGAAGCCAGAAAGCACACAAGGCTGTTATTTCATCAAAACCAAGTATGCACAGTCTGAGCCTCTACTTAAACTGTTGCATCTCAGCCTATACACGGGGTTTCTGCCTAACACCTGGAGAACAGCCACTATGACTCCTCTACACAAAGAGTGTCTCTCTGCAGATCCAGGCAATTATAGCTCAATCAGCCACACCAGTTGTATATGAAAATTCATGCAACATATCATAGTAGAACTCATTTGTGCTACCATAGACAACTTAACTGATTTAGACTCCAAACAGTTTGTTTTTTTGAAGGACAAATCCTATATCCTGGACTTAATAAGTTTTACAATGGTAGAGAGGCTGTGGACAGTAATCACTCAGTATACATTGCACTGAATCAAGGTTTTTAATGCTACCCCCATACTGGAATTGTTAGCAAAATTAGACAAACTCAATATGAACCTCTGTGTTATCCACTGGATTGCAAATCGGATATCTAACAGGTCCCAATTGTGAAAGTTGCTGGTACCCTCTGTAAATTAAAAATTGCAACTAACGAGTTACCACAAGGATCAGTGCTAGGGCCTCTTCTGTTTGTCATTTATTTTGCAGACATCCAGTCCAATATCAACAGTAGTATTATAGATTGTGTAGCTATGACAATAAAGACAACCCTGGAACATATAACAATTGTTGGAGTGTATAGACCACCAAAGTCAAGTGCAGATGACCTAGAGGAATTCATACATTTCTTGCACAAAACACAGGAGGGAAAAATAATATTAGCTGGGGACTTAAAATGACCAGAAACAGACTGGAATAATATTGATTCAACACATTAGTAAGGAAATTATTCACAATGTATATTCAGGAACAATTGCTTCAGATTGTGAAAAAAAACTACAAGGGAACAGAACATACTAGACATTGTCTGTGCTCCTAAAGAAATTACTGTTACTTCAAGTCAGGTTTTATCACCATTGATGTGCAGTGATCACTGGGTTGTAAAGGTTAATTTGTTGCTAGATAATTCTGCAAGACTGAAATCTAAACCAATGCACAGAAGATTCATTACATGTTACATGGAAGCAAAAGAGTTCCTATGTAAAACTAACTGGAGTGACGTGTTCAGTGGAAAAACTGCAGATGGAATGTGGAAAGTTTTGAAAGAGATATTGTTGGAGTGCAAAAAATCAAAACAAATGTTTAACATCAGGATCTAGGCATACAGCATCAGGGGGATATATTTCCATAAAAACAAGATACCTGATGAAGATGAGAGACAGAAAATATATGAAATGGAAGAGAGGTCGAACTACAACTTTGAAAACTGAAATAAACAAGCTTGATAAACAAATTAAGCATAGTGTGAGACAAGATCAAGAAAATTTATATAAAGACATTGAGCATAATAGGAAACCTTTATATAGATTAAGATGTGGAAGGAGTAAAAACATACAAATTGATAAACTGTGTGGAGATTCTAAAATGCATTCTCAGATACAACAGATTACAGACATATTTACAAAATCTTATGAAAAACAGTTTGGCTCTACAAAGGGACTGATAAATTGCCCTAGTGACATCCAGGTAACACCAGATACTGGAATTAAATTAGATTATATTGAAATAGAACTGCGCAAACTGGATCCAAAGTACAGGGAGGAGACGGAATTAGTAACAATGACCTGAGAACACTTCAACAAGAACTTACAGTACCATTGTATCTATTATTTACTAAGTCGTATCTATATGGGGAGATTCCTCAAGATTGGAGGCATGTGTTTATTAAACCTGTCTTTAAGGGAAAGGGGAGTAGGACAAACCCAGAGTCATATAGACCCTTAAGTCTACTTTCATGTTGTGGAAAAATAATGGAGAAGGTAATACTGGATACGTTATTGTCAGAACTGAATAGTTTGGGACTTGAAACCATATATCAGCATGCATATGTTAAAAATAGATCTATCACCACTAGTAACATGATGTTCTATAACAATATAATTAGAGCCATGAATGAAAAATTGTGCTATGATATAATTTATACAGATTTTCATAATTTATCAGGGTGATACACAAAACACTGATCAGTAAATTAGAATGACTGGGTATCAATGTACTCTTGATAAGATGGATAGCTGCATGGCTTACAAATAGGACATGGCAAATATCATACAGCAACTGGACAGGTGAAATTCATGGTCACAGTAAGGGTGTCCCACAGAGATCTATCCTAGGCCCTTACTTGTTTAGACTGCATCATATCTTTCAGAACTAACTTTTTCATCTGAGGTGTTTTACGGTCTACAGATAAGGCATGTCTGCAAATGAACTTGACTAAATTGACCATTTGGGCACAGAAAAATTATATGCTGATAAATACATCAAAAACTAAGCATATGAGATTTGGGAGACACAAATTGAAAGGTGAATATTTAATACAGCAGACAGTGATTGAAACTGTTGATTCATTTAAGGACCTGGGTGTATAGGTAGATCCAGCTATGAGTTTTTCTAATCATATTAAACAATTGGTTATTGACAGTTATAGGACTATAGGTTGTATAAAAAGATTTATAAAGTCTAGGAAATCAAAAATTATGAAATCATTGTTTATTAGTTACATTAGATCTAAACGAGTATGGAATAACAATATGGAAACCTTATAAGAAAACAAGCAAGAGTAATCTGGAAAGAGTACAGCGGAAATATACCACAGGCATCCATAGATGTGAAAATTTCAGTTATTATGAAAGACTAAAATATCTGAACTTGCTAAAATATCTGAACATGTATAGTATCTCCTCTGGGAATGTTTGGGGTTATCAAAAAGTAGTAGAAAATCATCAGACAACCTAGAAGATTGTATAGGAATGAGAAGTGTACTAACTGGTTTGCTGAGAGAGTAGGTGATGCATGGATCAGATTACCAAATTATATTAAAGCAAGCACTACTTTAGATATTTTCAAGAACATCCTGGACACTTATTATGGGAACAAGTATTTTGGTATATTGACAAGCTAAAAGGGCATTCATTTCCATGCTTGAAATATTTGTATGTATGTATGTATGTATGTATGTATGTATGCATGTATGTATGTATGTATGCATGTATGTATGCATGTATGCATGTATGTATGCAAGTATGTATGTATGTATGTATGTATGTATGTAATATCCAGAAGTGTGGTTGACCAAGTTTGCTGATGAATACAAGCTGGGAACTGTTATCTACTTATCTACTGATATCAAACAGCTCCACCAAGAGCTATAATCTGCACACACCTGAGACACTGAAAATGGTTTCAGTTTAAATGCAAAAGAATGCAGCAAAATAACATTTGGGAAAAACAGGTTTTCCCACCCCATATGTTATAAATTGTATGCCTTTTCCGATAAAGGTCATAAAAGACCTGAGTACTTATGTGCATAATTCTGTATCATACAATCTGTTTCCACCATAGTCAGGAAATCCTTTTATAAGGCCCAGCTAATTTTTAAGGGAATATGTTCAAGCTCCAAAGAAGTTATCATTCTCTTCTCAGACCCATCATCAAATAAAATGCTTCCATTGGTATGTATAAATTGAAGCATATTGCTCAACTGGAAAGATACAGTGCCAAGAAGATTTAATGTCTTAAATTCTTGAACCATCCCAATAGAGTATAACAACTGTTGTTATGCTCAGTAGCCTAAAGGCTGCTCTGAGGTGTCCCGAGTCTTGATTTTCAAGCCACAAAAGATCCATTTCTGTTTGACCTCCTATTTATTTGCAAAATCAGTGGCTTTACAAACACCCATACAAGGGTACTAAATTTAAACTTTCATAAAGAAAACTGACTGATGAGACACGTTGCAAACACAATGTATTCTGAGCCTACGGAGAGCTATCACTACAAAAGTATTAATTTGACAGCCTTTAAGGCTAGTCATGATGACTGGCTAAACACAGATTTAGACCACAATTATGTATACCTCTGTTCAATTTGTGAGGTGTGCATTATTAGGTGCTCAATAAGAAAGGAACAAACTTTAAGTATATCTACTTATAGGTGTATATGGAGAGGCACCTTACATTTCTATGTTCCTATGATTTTACAGTGTCCTTGCAACAGATCAGTTAGCATCTTCATTTCTGAAAAAGGCATAGTATATTTATTTATTGTAGAAAAATATAATAAAAGTTCTACTTTCGTTACTTGATTTAGGTCATGTTTTGTGTTTTGTTTTGTCTTATTTTGCAGTGTTGCTATGGCACAAAGTGTTTGTCTTGTGCTTGCAACATGCACTACTTCTGTCTTAGTCTTGAGATTTACCTCCCATTTCTTTTGTATTTTTCTAAATTTGCAACTTCCCACCATTATCCCAATGCATATTATGTTTTCTGTAGTGCTAGCTGGACTATAATGTGTACATCAACAATGTTATTTTTCATAATTTTATTCTAATCATCATGTTGAGGTAAATGCTACACATACATTTAAGATCCATTGTCTTTTCTGAAGAAGTGTATTTTTATTTGAGAGATGTAATGAACAGGTTTGGTCTTGAAAGTATGGGTTAAGAGGTCATATCTGTTATTACTTCTCAAATACAAAAAAATATATTTGCTGTGCATGGCTACCCAAACTCAATTCTTTGCAGTAGATCAATGCATGCAGTAATTATTAGGGGCAGTGGCTGTCATAGCCCCCACACACACACAGACACAGACACACACACACATATATATATATATATATATACAATACACTTGGTCAAACTTACTGTTTATCAAAAAAATGTAAGTAGTAAAGTTGGCCAAATGTTAAGCCTTTGTAAAATAATGCAATAGCTGAATTGATCAAACATAAGGTACCAGGTTGAGGAGTGGTTAATCATCACTGTGACATAGCAGAAATTCTGTGATGCTCCAAGAGCACAATAAGTAGTTTTTATTTTATTTTTTACATTTATTTCATTGAGTTGCATTTCCTAACACCTATAGTTGTGCTATACAGCTAATCTATTACATTTTGCTCAGTTATAAAGCTTTGTTACTGTTTCACTGCATTTTTGTACTGTTTTATACTGTTTTAACTGTATTTTCATTACTAAGTATTATTTCATTACTGTAACTGAATTTTTACTGAATTACTTAACTGTAAACTGCTTTTTTTCATACTGAGAGTTGTATTTTCTGTTTGTGAGTGCTCTATCTGTGCGTTTCTGTGCATTTTCTGAGAGGTTCCTGTGTTCTAGTCAAGTAGCATTGTCTGGATACAGGTTTGCTGCATCCAGGCCTGGTTGTTTTGCTTGCTGAGTTTCCTGGCAACCATCTTGTGCAGATAAGGGCCTGTGTTTTCTGTTAGCGAGAGTAACAGGGCTGCCTGACCTTCTCTAACATGAGCGATTGTTGAAAGTGCAGGGGATAACAGGATTAGATAGTAATCTAAGCTTCTAGCTTCTGCCATCTGTGTTTGCATGGGGCTGCACTTGTTTGCACATCGTGCACCACCGCTGCACTGATTTAACCCATTGCAAGGTATTCCAGCTTCAAATTTCTCCCGTACTAGCACTTGCTCGATCCTGAGGTAGTGAAGTGTACAGCCTCTGTACAAACACAAGCTACTATTACCCATCTCAGATCTTTCCACCTTCACCCCCCTCAGCTTACTCCCTCACCGATTCTGACAAATATGGATGGACAGTTTCCTGCAGTTTCTTTTGCCAATTTGGTTAATATGGGCATCCTGAGTCAGTGTAGTAACTGTCTCATGTACATGAACAACTCTCTCTTACTACCAGCTAGGAAAACAATTTGTGAGAGATGCAATTACATTAAAAACCTGGAGTCTATGCTCTATCCCTCACAAGCTAGTATACCTGGCAGTGAGAAGATTCTCTGCACAAACACCACATCTCAAACATCACCCATACTGACACAACACACACCCACATATGCGGAGGTTCTTAACAAAAACATTAAACAAAAGAGAGCTCTGAGACAAAAACAGATGCAAACTCCACAGCCTACCACACCACACACCATACATAGTCCATATGCTAGTGTCTCAAAGTCATCCAGGCTTAATCATAAACCCAATATATTAATCATAGGAGACTCCACTGTGAGACACACAGATCTGTCCCTCACCAGGCTGGATAAGGAGAAAGTCATGGTAAGTTGTTTGTCAGGTGCCAGAATCCACCCCATAACCCATGCACTCAAGTCCCACAACACATACTGCTATGACTACATCATAGTACATGTTGACATGAATGACTTGAGATGTACCTATCTGGACTATATGAAGAGAGACATGATCAAGCTCGCAGACCATAACGCTTTGACAGAAATGGCCTGCATCTGTCTCCCTTGGGCTTCAGGCTGTTGGCAAAGGCTCTTGACTCCCCCATAGGGCCTTTTTTAGGCAATGCCTTCAGGTCAAAACTATTAACATGAGCATCTCATCTAAATGCAATTTGAAGGTCATGCTGCTAAATGCTAGGAGTCTTAACATGAAACTGTAGTCACTGCAAACATTCTTAACCCTGGAAGATGCTGACATTTGTGCAGTCACAGAGGCCTGGTTCAAAACTGCAGACAGCACCCCAGCCTTACCTGGTTACTCATCCTATCATACAGACAGAGCCCAAACTGAGGGCACCAAAGCCAAAGGAGATGGTGTTTCATTATATATTAAAGATATACAGACCTCCACACTGGTCAAACTGTATGATGCACAGAAGGCATTACAGGTGCAGTTAACAGTTGACAAGACCCCTATTCAAATCATAGTTAGCTACAGGCCCCCAACATTGACTCAGGATGTCCACTCGACCTATCTGGACCTCCTCAAAACTATTAAGATTCAACCCTATACCCTGAAACCACTGCAGTGTCTCCACAGTGTCATCCCTGGTAAGATCAGACCACAAAGCAGTCATCTTCAAAGTCACCATTTCCTCTCTGCCCCCTTTGCTAGGGTTGAACAAAAAACTTCTCCAAAGCTGATTACCACCTCCTGAGAGAAGGTATAAACAGCTTCACAGCCCCCTCCCAACAGTAGGAACTGGTGCTAATGTCCAAACCTACACCAAAGTACTATACAACTACTTATATAAATGCATGGATTCAGCAATACTTGACAGTACAAAATCCTCCTCCTCAAGAAAGAGTAAACCTGTCTGATGGACATTGGCTATAAATAAATTCAACAGCAAAAGGAAAATATTGCTGTCCAGGACCAAAAAGGAACAGGTCCCAAATTGGAAGTAATTTTTCATTGGCCTAAACAGGCAAATAAGGTTATTAGTGAAGTCCTCCAAAGATAACTTTGAGTCAAAATTGGCCACATCTACTAAAGACAATCATAAGACCTTCTTCACATACATCTGCACTCTAAGAGGAAATACGCAAATCTGCTCAGAACTGATGGTCAAGGACACCACATACACAACTGCCATGGATATAGCCAAGCTGCTGGCAGACAAGGTCAGTGAAAATTATACCTCTCTGTCCCCCCCATCAGTAATCCAGGATATCACCAGCACCTGCCCCCACATCTTATCTCTAGGGAACAAGTCACTACTGCTCTCTCAAAGTCTAAAAACATAGCTTACATGAGACCCGATAACATCCCAGGCTGCATACTGCATCAACTCAGGAAGGAACTCCTAGCACCCTTAGGCATCCTATTCAACCTAAGCCTGAGTACTGGTTTCTTCCCAGCCAAGTGGAGGATGGCCACTGTCATCCCTCTGCACAAAGGTGGAGCATCCACCGATCCAGCCAATTATAGACCCATCAGTCTAACTAGCCTGATTTGCAAGGCCATGGAACCCATTATAATGGACCACATTAACAAGGATATCAGCAACCTCCAAATGCTTGATACCACACAGTTTGGTTTTGTCCCAGGGGAGATCATGCCTGTTAAATTTGGTACACTTCTTTGAGTCAGTCACCAAAGCCATGGATGAGGAGAAGACTGTGCATGCCACCTACCTTGACTTGGCCAAGGTGTTCTACACTATTCCCCACTCAGGCATAATAGATAAACTATCCCAGCTTGGTGTAAATCCATATGTGATCAGATGGGTAGCTAACTGGCTCACTGATAGGACTCACTGTCAAAATAGGGGGCGCTACCTCAAGTAGTAGACCCATAACAAGCTGTGTACCCCAGGGATCGTTCTTGGGGCCCCAGCTGTTTGGGATATAATTCTCCAAGGTGCAAGCCAAAACCAGAGGCAGTTTTCAGATGACTGCAAGCTGGTCACTGTCATCAACTCCCCTAGTGATGTAGATATACTACAAGACAAATGACTGGTGCCAAAAACATAGCCTTAAACTAAATGCCAAGAAATGCATCATCATCCCCTTTGGGGAGAGTGACATCTCCACAAATTATCACATTAATAACAACATCCTAAGAGCACAAGCAGTTGTCAGGGGCCTTGGCACCCAAATTGACAGCAATTTAACTTTTGACCACCATGTTGCCTCCATTGTACAGAGAGCTTTCTACATGGCTCACCTCTTAGTAAGGGTATTTCTTCTGGGAACAAGGAAGTCATAACTTCCCTGTATTCCTCTCTTATCAGACCCATCATTGAGTATAATGCTTCTTTCAGCATGTACCTTGGTAAGCACATGCACCAGCTGGAGAGACCACAGAGGTTCCTGACTAGGAGAATCCAGGACTTCAAAAATCTATCCTACATGGATAGGCTAAAAGCCCTGTCCCTCTACTTCATCTCATACAGACTCATCAGAGGTGATCTATGTCTGGCATACAGAGCAATCTCTGACCCCACCTTGATGAAATTGCTGCATATCTGCAAGTCAAACTCCACTCATTTGATCCACACGCAAAACCTCAGCTAGGTCTGTGACATCAATAGGACTTGCTGGTGGGACAGATTTGTCTCCAGGGACTCCCCCATCTGTGGAATAGACTCCATCTCCATGCCAAGCAGACTACTTCATTATCCCTCTTTAACAGGCACTCGGATGATTGGATGTGAAATAGAAAATACACCCCTGGGATTCCACCTGTGTCCCTGCTGGACAGGGGCATCAGGTGCTGACTTATGGGAACATGGGCCAATTTATTGACAAGGCTTATAAGGGCCTCAGGGCCAGTATCCTAGTTACTTGCTATGATCCTATGAAGTAGAAGGGGGTAGTCATGTTGAAACTTTAATAACATTATTCAGAAAAATGTTGTCTATGAGTTAGCGGTCTGTTTGATTAAATGTGTCTCAGTGATTTGTGTGTGTAGTTATTGTTATCTATCTATATAAATATGTATATAGGGGAATTGAATATTGTTGACTATAGTTGAGTGACATCTGTTTAGTCAACAAAACAAGTCAACAGGTGTGCAAGATCACTCAGTATTCAGCATAGGAGAATATGCCCTTTCCCTGATAATGTGCAATCTATGAGTTAGTTGCTTTCTGCTTTATTTTATGTTTTAATTTTTCAAGCATCAAGCTGTTGCTCAGTCCATGAGTAGTGGAATGACAATGGTTGCAATGTGAGCATTTTCTTGTCAACATTGTGCACACTGACATGTGGATCATTCAGTGAAAATCAGTAGACTAAATCTAACCATACAACAGTCAGCCCCCAACCCTGGTAATCTAACTTCTGCTGCCACAAATGTTAGAAGCATAAGAAATAAAATTGCTGAACTACATACCTGCATTACCCAATATAAGCCTGATATTCTCACTGTAACTGAAACTTGGCTTAAACCCAGCATAAACTACTCCACAATTATACCTTCCAGACATAATATAATCCATAATAACCATATAAAGAGGAAAGGTGGTAGTATTGCTTTAGTATTTCCCAGCAATTACCACATTTCCCTGACAGCAAACCAACATACAATTAAATTCAGAAGAGCTTCTTAATACTTTTCTGAAATTAAACAATTATAAACAAATATGTGTTACTGTCCTTTTCATCTCTCCTGGTGACAATACAGCTAAACTGGAAGATGTCCAACACTGGATATCCATAACAATTCAATAAGAAAAAATATTATTAGGTGATATGAATATCAGTTGGTTGGACATAAACTCTAACTCCCCTACATCTAACATGAGCTTATTTGGTTTCATACAACTAATAGCCTTGCACATTATAGCAAGACATCAAATTCCTTATTAAACTGGATCCTAATATCAGATTCTAGAAAATACACCACTACAGGGACAATGTCTGACTGTCTCAGCAGTCATCTCCCAGTCTATACAACCAAAAGCTATGTAGATAAATATAAAGGAAATTTACAAAATAAGCCAATTATTGATGACCCAAAATGTTTTATAGAGAATTGAGAAACAAGGCAAAAGGAATTAAAACACCACCAAAAACATAAGAAATAGATACATTTTGGAGAAATATCTATGAAAATCCTGTGGAACATAACAAAGGTGCTAAATAGATAGAAGAAGTAAAAGAAAGACTAAGAAGTTCATATGGACAGAACATGAAATGGGATGAAGTAACGGCCAGAGAGACTGAAACAAACTTAAGAAAAGTTCGTAACTGGAACCTCCCAGGCTCAGATGCAGTACCTAACTTCTGGCTAAACGTATCAACATCTTTGCATGAAGATTTATCCAGGTGTAAGAATGATTTAGATGCACACCCCAAACACCAGTCTGGCTAATAAAAGGAAAAACAATACTCCTACTTAAGAGCAAACCTGCAAGCAACCCTAAAAACTATAGACCGATAACCTGCTTTCTGACAATGTATAAATTATATCCCTGGAAATTGATGCAGACAGAGTTTATAGTTATTTAGAAGAAAATTCAATCATGGCAATAGAACAAAAGGGTAATAAAAGAAAGTCATACAAAACAAAGGATCATTCGTTGTTAAATAAAATCATAATGGAAAAATGGAAAAAGGGGAAGAATCTAAGTATGGGACAAAGAAGCATTTGACAGTATCCCACATTCATGGATAAAAGAGTGCTTAAAATGTATAACATACACATTCCACTAATCGATTACATTACAGCAACCATGAAACAGTGGCAAACCACTTTGCAGTTAAGCCATGATAAAGGACAAATTATTATTCCAGGGATAAAAATTCAAGGGGGATGTTCCAGGGTGACTCTATCACCACTGCTCTTCTGTCTTGCCATTAACCCATTAAGCTGTCTACGTAACAGATTAGGTCATGGCTACAATTTGGCTCCCAGAAAGCAACAAAGTATAAAGATTTCTCACCATATAAAAAACACCAAACAAGTGTTAAAACACACCAGACTACAAAGCCAGCGAAAAAGATGCCACCAGTCTTGTATTAAATAGTTTATTCACACTGAATAACACTCTCTCGCCTTGGCACAGCCTTCCTGGAGTTACAAAATATGCCACACCATACATCCATATATATATATATATATATATATATATATATATATATATATATATATATATATATATATATACACATACACACACATATATATTCACTTAAATACAAGTAATCAAATGATCACCTAATTAATCAGCCATCAATTAAAATAATCATGTATACATTTTAAAGAAACACTCTCCAGTTACATTCACTATTTAAACCTGCTGGAGACAATGTATTAAATTTTAAAATATATAAAGTCTCTTTATACAATAATTTCTTTTTCATTAACACTTCATCTGTTTCTGAAATATGTTCCAAAATAGAAGCTTTTAACAGTGAAAAGTCACTACTATGATACTATAATATAAGTAAAAAAATGTAAAGCTGTAGGGCTCATAGCATTATTATTTTTTATGTCTCTAATATGTTCTTGCAACCGTAACTTGAATATTCTTTTAGTCTCCCCTATATAAAACAAGTTACAGGGGTAAGACAAAGCATATGCCACTGATTTAGTTATACATGAAAAAGCAGAAGTGGAACAGAATTTTACACCATTTATTTTTTCAAAACATTTGGTGATGTTGGAACAAACCGAACACCTTCCACAAAGGAAGGTGCCACATTCCAAAACCTGCAGATTTAATTTTTCACCAGGTGAAACAAATCCATTGTGTACCACCATGTCTTTGATATTTCTACTTCTCTTGAAAGAGATATTTACAGTTCTACAAAGATTTTTTACCCCTTCCGTATTAATTAAGTAGGGCCAATAATATCTAATGGAATCAATGATTCTCACTTAAGATATTATATACAGTAATGAAATCAGTATTAAATTCTCTATATTATTTATCTTATTTACTAAAGGCCTATTATGAAGTAAGCTGGTATCTATTATTTTATGAAGGACATCCAAAATAACATTTTCATCACACCCCCTTTGCTTGAAATTAATACGTTTTTATTATTTCCTTTTCTAGGCCCATTTCCTCGTTACATAGCCTGCTGACTCTCAATAATTCATTATAAGGTAGCACCTTCAAAGTATGTGGTGGATGGCAGCTGCTACTATCCAAAATATTATAATCACCAATTCCCTTTCTGTGTATGTTAGTTACTATCTTATTGTTCCTAATAATCAAAGTGACATCTAGATAGTTAACTATTTTTCCTATCTGTAAGCCATCAAATTTTATCTGAAAGTGATTTGCATCTAAATCACTTATAAACTGGTGGGCTATTTCAGCACCCCCTTACACAAAAAAAATCAAATCATCTATATATCTACAATATAAAATAACATAGCTATTAAAAAAGTTCAATCTATACAAAAAAAATAAATTATTGTATAAAGAGACTTTATATATTTTAAAATTTAATACATTATCTCCAGCAGGTTTAAATAGTGAATAGAACTGGAGAGTGTTTCTTTAAAATGCATATATGATTATTTTAATTGATGTCTGATTAATTAGGTGATTGTTTGATTAATTGTATTTAAGTGAATATATGTGTGTATATAAATGGATGCATGGTGTGGCATATTTTGTAACCCCAGGAAGGCTGTGCCGAGGTGCCAGAGTGTTATTCAGTGTGAATAAACTATTTAATACAAGATTGGTGGCATCTTTTTTCGCTGGCTTTGTAGTCTGGTGTATAAAGATTTCTCATCTTCTTTTTGTAGATGATCTAAAATGGTATAGTTCATCAGACGAGAAACTGAAAACAAAACTACAGGTGATCAAAACTTTTTCAGATGACAAAAGAATGTCATTTGGTCTTGATAAATGTGCAAGAGCAACCTTTAAAGTAGGAAAGTTGCAGCACCAAGAAAACAGCATTTTTAGACAGGAATGTGATATAAAAGAATTTGAGCAAGAGGGAACTGATGAAGATCAACAATAAAACATGAACAAATGTGAATAAAACTTAGTAAGGAATACTTTAGAAGACTAAAATTAATACCAAAAACAGTGTTGATATCTAGGAACAAAGCCCAAGCTATAAACCAGTGTGCTCTTTCTGTCCTAACTTACAGTTTTGGAGTGACTGACTGGCACCAAGAGGTGTTGGATACGTTGGAAAGAAAAACAAGAAGGATGCTTCATGCTCATCAAATGATTTATAAAACATTAGTGTATACCAAGATGATATATTCCCCATTCTGAAGGAGGTATGGGCCTCCTTGAAATTGATTACATGTGTAGATTTGCAATCTTGGGACTTCATACATATCTACTGATCTCACAAGACCTAAACAAAGTGAAAGTTTTGAAACATGAGGTGAATAAGTCTAAAATGACTCCCTGCTTTGTTTAGCAGAAGCGTAACAGCATCAAGCGAGAATAGAAATTAAACCAGAAGTAGATAAAAATCAGGCAGCAACTGAATGTGACAAAAAAAAAAAAGAAAAAATATAAATTGAAGGATCAGATGCAAAGGTAATAAATGTGGGAAATGCATAAATGCAGCTGCAAGTATAGAAAACTCTTGGAACAACCTAATGTTGATCAGGATCGAATGCAGGCATGGTTAAGGAGAGGTGAATTTAAACCAAAAGAGGACAAGTTAATATTGGTGGCCCAGGATAGTGGAGTATGTACACATTGGTTTACAAAGTCCATTGAGCATGTGGGAGAAACAGACAATGTAGGTTTTGTAACACAGAACTGGAAACAGTTGCACATCTTGTTGCTGGTTGTGATATACTAATGGCAGAAGGACTATATACTGAAAGGCATAATAATGTGGCAAAACTGTTACATTGGGTATTATGCAAACATAATACTGAAGTAGCTGAAAAACATTGGAAAAAGAGCCATAAAGTATTATAGAAAATGATGAAGTTTATATCATATGGGATCACCCATTACCAACAGTTCAAAAAACAGATGTCAAAAAAACAGATATAGTATTCCATGAAAAGAAGACAAAAGTAGCATTGATCATTGAAATTGCTACACCCAGTGACTACAATGTCTTACATATAGAGAGACACAAAGTCATAAAAATATCAGGATTTCCAGGCAGAAGGGCAATGTGAAAGAAAGATACCCAGACAGTTCCAATAGTAGTAAGATTAACGAGTCTTATAAAAAAGAATTTACAATACTATTTAGATATGTTACCAATACATTTAACTCCATAAGAATGATGGAGTCATTACTCGCCACATTGTAGGTGCTGCGAAAAGCACCTCTGGCTATCATTAAAGAATGAAATAATACTAATTTCATGAACTTTAATCATACTTTGACATAGGAATGGGGTCCATTCCCATCATGGTATTAGAAACACAAAAGCTTTGGAAAAATTAAAAAAAACAGACACCTCACACACTCACACATCCACTTAAACAGCATGTTTACAAAACAGCATGCAACCATTCCAAGTTTAACCCAGAAATGTGCATTACAACCCTATCAGTTAGGAAATGCAGCTTCCTAAAAATCATCCCTTTGGATGATGCTGTAAATGAATTCAAAACAATTTCCTGAATATCCTAAACAGCCTTGAACCTCCTAGAAGGAAGAGACTAAAACAAATAATTGAAATTTGTTTATCCAAAAATAATTTGAATGCAGGATAGAGAAATAACATGGACAGAATGGCAAAAACATAAAACACCACAATATTTTGAAAACTTTAGAATGTTTCACAATCATATTAAAAAGCAAACAAATGAAGACAAAAAATTATACTAAGATAACTTTCAGATTAACAGTACACAACTCTAAAAAATTCTGGACAGCCATTAAAGAAATCCTGCATCCCAGCCAAAAATGTAAACTTAACTCCTCCCCCAATAACTCACCATTTAAAAGCACAATACAATTCATCTCTTATTTTATAGACAGTACAGCATCTCTAACCAAGGATTCCCCAACATTTAACCCTAACCCTGCCCAACAGCCTCATATTATCACATGCACTTTCACCTTCAAACTTGTACTCACATCTTCTATAGAACTAGTCTTACACAAACTCAAACCATGCTCTGCTTCAGCAGCTAATGGTCTTCCAGGTGAGTGCCTTAAAATAGCAGCCAGTAGCATTGCTTATCCTGCCTCAATCCTTATAAATAAGTCCATCCAGGTATTTCACATTCCCTCTCTCTGGAAAAAGTCACACATTATCCCTTTGCACAAAGGAAGAAATTCAGCAGGCAAAATACATGAAAATGTATTCAAAAGAATTACTAAGCTGCCTCCTGCAGGAAGAGCTCCATTTCCCACATAGCATGGCTTTTATCTTTCCTATAGTACTAACACCACATTTCTAACCTATATAGATACTGTCAATAAGGCAAGAGATAATGGTAAATTAGTCTCCTCCTTATTTCTGGACTTGTCTAAAGCCTTCGCTACAGTTTGTCAAAGCAAACTTCTACTTCAAATGTCCTCATTAAGTCTCACTCAGCCCACCCTTCTATTGTCCTCATTAGGTCTCTCTCAGCCCATCTTTCTATGATTCAAAAGCCTATTCAATAGATAACAATCAGTAAATTGGCACTCCACCCTCTATCTATACCTCCCAGCCACCATCAGTGCATCACAAGGGTCTATTCTTGGTCCTCTCATCTTTAACATTCACACTAATACCCACAACAGGTCTCCCTAATGCAGTATGCATGCAAATCACCCTTCACTCACTTCCATATCTGACAACATGGCACACCTCCAAAAAATTACTCTGAAAACTTTAATAGCCACTGAAATATGCTTTTGCAACTCACAACTTATGCTCAACCCTATAAAAACAAACTATTTTTCCCCATATCCCTTTCCTCAAGGAAATAAAAACAAAATTTAAAGTCCTTTCTCTGGATAATCCAACTATTGAAGTCATTTTTCATAGCAAATTATTAGGGATGATAATGGATGATCTTAAATTTGACTTGCATATACAATATTGCATAAGAACTCAACAAAAACTAGAGATGCTTTATAGAGCCAAAAACTTTCTCAGCAACACAACTAAAACAACACTTGCAGTGGCATGTCTACGATGGTGAGCAGTTAAGAGCACTGATCTTTTGCTCTGCTTCTTTTCAATAACTTTGACAGGATTTTTTTATCAAAAATCAAAGAATTCTTCTTAAAATAAGGATGTATAATTACATAATTTTAAATAAATTTCTTCAGGTAAATTCAATTTTTGAGTATTTTACACCATCTTTTCCTCTAAGAGAAATACTAAAGATTTTGTCTTATTCTGAATGAGCCACTCTAAATCTAACATTCAGGATTCTGCAATGAAAAAACACATACAGTCTATTCTCAACAGCATACAGGAACTTTAACTGAAGATGGATAAACAAAATAATAAAATAGACAGCATAAAAGATGAATGTAAAAACACACCAAAGTACTGAGTGAAGTCCTTAAGCAGCAGTCTCTGCAGATATCAGGTATAGAAGAAGCTGTGAATGATTTGGGTGGAAGACTTGGATGGAAGAATGACTGAAAGTAAAAATTATATGGAATTTGTTCTTAAACAAAATAATTTATACCTGGAAAAAATAGAGGACTTGGAAAGTAGATCCAGAAGAAACACCATTAGGATTTATGGTATTCCAGAAAGAGAAGAAGGTGATACCATGGTTTAGTTTTTAAACAATTGGTTACCAAAGACTCTAAACTTGCCTGAAGTCCTTTTGTTCAGTATAGAGAGGGCACACAGATCACTTGCTAACACCTACTTAAAGAAAAACCCTCCATCTCCAAGTTAAGTGATTATAAGATTTCTCTCCAGACAAAATAAAGACTTAGTTCTGAAAACTCCATGGGCAAATTCTCCAATCAAAATAAAAGAAAATAACATAAGATTTGACAATGACTGTTCTTCATCTGACATGACAAAGACAAATGCTTATATACCTCTTATAAAAAGCTTAAAGAAAAATAACATCAAAGTGCAACTTATTTTTCCTGCTAAAATAAAAATATTTTACCTGATGGTCAGAAACTTTCAACTCCATAGAAGATGCTCTTAAATATACACAGAAAAATAAACTTTTAGATAAAGTTGAAGAAATGCACTGAAGTTTGCCTTCCTTAAAGAAAAAATGTTATTAGAAATGCATTGTCACTTAAAGACAAAAATAGTAAAAACCTGAAAGACAAGTAAACAACTTTAATATTTACATTTATAGTATGCTTTTAATTTTCTTAATATACATGTGTGGTACTTTAAATCAATATATAAGATAAAACACTTCTATTTACTTCTTCCTAATTATTTATTTTCATTTTGATATATTTTGGAGAGTAAGGGTAGGGATGGGATGTTGGTATAGGATTATAGGATCATAGGAGGTTATTAGGCTAATGGCCCAGGGCCCTTCCAAGCCTAGCCAAGGGTATCTGGTTCAAGCAGACACTCAAATCAGTATCTATTGCCCCTGTTGAAAAGGGACATAGGTGGAATCCTGGGTAAATTTTTGGTTACCCATCCAATGGTCCAAATTACACTTAAATAGGGCCAACAAGGGGCTTTGTTTAACATGAATAGGATGCGTCTTCCCAAGGTGGAGCAACCACTCTGAGACAAATCTGTCTCTTCACAAATTCCGTTGATGTCACATAACAGGTTAAGGTCCTTTGATTGACTGACCCATGTGCCATTTGACTTGTAAATGTGTAGTATTTCCATTAAAGCTGGGTCAGAGATTGCTCTATATGCAAGCCACAGGTTGCCTCTGAGCAGTTTGCATGACACAGACTAAAGTGATGATTTCAGTCTTTCCACATAAGACAGATCTTGAAGACCCTGAAATATCTTTGTAAGGAACCTTTGTGGTGTCTCCAGTTGCTGCAGGTGTTTGGAAGGGAGCATACCAAAGGGAGCATTGTACTCTGTTATTGGCCTGGTGAGGGAAGAGTACAGGGGGGGGTTATAACCTCTTTTTTTTCTGGAGGCAATGCCCTTATTTATGAATTGAGCAATATAAAATGCCCTTCTTACCAGTGTGGAGACATGGTGATTGAAGTTAAGGTTGCTGTCGACCTGTGTGCCCAGATCTCTCAGCACTGACTGTGTGCTTAGGGTATTGCTATTGATGTGGTAGTTTACGGGAACATAGCCCTTGATGAAAGGGGAAATAATGCATTTTTTTGCATTAAGTTTAAGACCATGACTTTGGCACCAGTCGTTAGTCTGTGTAAGACCTTCTTGCAGAATGTTGACATCCCTAGGAGTTTCAATTATTGCTCCCAGTTTGCAGTCATCAGCAAACTTTGCCAGCGATCATCCTTTAGTTTTAGCCCGTACTTCAGAGAAGTAGATTCCAAACAGTAGGGGTCCCAGAACTGATCCCTGTAGAACACCACTGGTTACAGGTCTTCTGGAGGAGATGAAGTCCCCAATTTTGACTGTATGAGTTCTATCAGTGAGTCAGTTTGCCATGCACCTGACAATATATGGGTTGATGCCCAGTTGGGTAAGTTTATCAATGATGCCTAAGTGGGGGATTGTGTCAAATACTTTGGTTAAGTCTAGGTAGGCCATATGCACAGGTTTGCCCTCATCTACAGCTTTTGTGACTGTCTCAAAGAAGTCCACCAAGCTGAAGAGGCATGATCTCCCCTTGACAAAGCCAAACTGGGTGGGATCGAGCAATTGGAGATTTCTTATATCTTTGATAATAAGGTCCATGATGATTCGTTCCATGCCCTTGCAGATAAGGCTGATCAGGCTAATGGGTCTCTAGTTCCCGGGGTCCATAGATGCACCTCCTTTGTGCAAAGGGATGACAGTAGCTGTTTTCCTTTCCACTGGGATGAAGCTAGTGCTTAGGCTGTGATTGAAAAGAGTGCCCAATGATGACACTAATTCCTGTTTTAACCCATGTAGAACACAGCCCGGGATGTTGTCTGGACCCACAGAGGCTGTGTTTTTGGCCTTGGAGAGGGCATTTCAGACATGTTCCTCAGCGATATTAGGTGGGGGGACAGGTGTTAGCAATGCTTTGTAGTATATGTGGCAGGGACAGGGAGTTGAAGTTTTCACTGAACCTGCCAACCAACAGGTTTGCTTTATCCACAGGTTCTGTACATGTTATACCATTAACTACAAGTTCAGTGCAAATGTGGGCCTTACATTTGAGGTTACAGATGTAAATAAAGAATGATTTGTGATTATCCTTAGTTAGGGAAGCTAATTTGGATTTGTAGTCAGCTTTTGAGGATT